>NW_013677529.1:6626-12429 GCF_000517525.1 Limulus polyphemus | reverse complement strand
AGATAGATGGCCCCCTTGTGTAGCTATCCGAAACAAACAGAACTGATTTCCAGACATCAAAGTTAACATTATCCCTCTTATCCTAGTAGTTTTTCTTTAATACATTCAGTAATTGGCAAATAATCGACGGTGTAATATTCCCTTCTTTGTCTTTATCTCTATTATATGTTTACTTAAAATATATACCTCTAAAAAATCGATGATAAGATCAAGTAAAAGTAAGAGTGTAATCATGATAAGATCAAGCGTTGGTAAGAGTGTAATCATGATAAGATCAAGCGTTGGTAAGAGTGTATTCACTATAAGATCAAGTGTTGATAAGAGTGTAATCATGATAAGCTCAAGTGTTGATAAGAGTGTAATCACTATAAGATCAAGTGTTGATAAGAGTGTAATCACTATAAGATCAAGTGTTGATAAGAGTGTAATCACTATAAGATCAAGTGTTGGTAAAAGTAAGAGTGTAATCATGATAAGCTCAAGTGTTGATAAGAGTGTAATCATGATAAGCTCAAGTGTTGATAAGAGTGTAATCACTATAAGATCAAGTGTTGGTAAAAGTAAGAGTGTAATCATGATAAGCTCAAGTGCTGATAAGAGTGTAATCACTATAAGATCAAGTGTTGATAAGAGTGTAATCACTAGAAGATCAAGTGTTGGTAAAAGTAAGAGTGTAATCGTAGAAACTTATTATAAAAGGATGGAGTAAAGAGAAATCGTAATATTTTTTATATGTAACTAATCATTATAAAATAATTATTTAAAATTCTCTTCAGATAGATAAATCAACATTACATCATTGACGTCAGCTCCACGAGCTCCTGTAATTACGAGACAGACCATCATTATATTGGAGTATAATGTTGTTGGAATTAATTTGTAATTGGAATCGAAACTACATTATTTGTCCTCTGTAAGTCATTCAATAGATAGATGTACATATATTCATATAAAATAAAATAGGTAGTCTGGAGTAAAATCATGTTTTATGGGTTTTTTTTACTCTGAACATGTGAAACCAGTAAGAAATATAAATTAATATAAGTTTTCATATTTTTGTGTTTTATATCTGTATATATATATATATATTAACGAAAGACGTCTGCATTTTACATAGACACAATATAATTCTGTCATGTAATTAGAACTTATTTCCGTGCCCCCTCCCCTCCCAGTGGCAGAACGGCATGTCTGCGGATTTACGACGCTAGAAACTGGGTTTCGCAACCCGAGATGGGCAGAGCACAGATAGCCCATTGTGTAACTTTATGTTTAATTACAAACAAACAAAGTTATTTCCATGCAAAAGTTCCTTCTTTATACATAAAATATTTAATGGTAACGAAATCAAATAGTTACATAGAAAGTCAAGACTCGTGACGCGTGAACATATCATAAATCAGTGTATTAGATAATTACGTCATACAAACGTGAATTTAGCGCTAATCGTTAAATATCAGCGGTATATTCGCTATATATATTTTTTGGTAAACTTCAACGTTATAAAATATAATAATTTTACGAATCTCCTATATATCACTTAAATCCGGTGAAATAGCTAGGTGTTGCTCTACACGATACTGAGCGTAGTGCTTCGAATAATGTTGAAATTCGGACAATATTTCTAATTAAAATCAACGTTTTGGTCTGCCAGTTTTGGGGATCAGAGAAGAATATAATTAAAATATCCACCAGATGTGACACTTGCTTCGTTGCCGCGTTTCAAAAACTTAATAATACCTTAATAGTGGATCAGAGGTTGAGGTCACGTGATGTTTCAGTTAGAGATCCAGTCGAACATTCCTCTGATTTAGTGTTATTTATAGCGTTTGTGTTAAAGTGTACATAAAAAAACGGCATGGCCAGGTGGTTAGGGCGCTCGACTCGCAATCTGCGGGTCGCGGGTTCGAATCCCTGTCCCACCAAACATGCTCGCCCTTTCAGCCGAGGGGGCGTTATAATGTGACGGTCAATCCCACTATTCGTTGGCAAAAGAGTAGCCCAAGAGATGGCGGTGGGTGATGATGACTAGCTGCCTTCCCTCTAGTCTTACACTGCTGAATTAGGGACGGCTAGCGCAGATAGCCCTCGTGTAGCTTTGCGCGAAATTCAAAACAAACAAACCCGCGCCGTACGAACAAGATTTTTATTCCCATTATATAGTGAAAATTATATTAGAGTGTAGTTAGTTTATTTGTTTGTTTGAAGTTAAACACAAAGCTACACAATGGGCTATCTGTGCTCTGCCCACCACTGGTATCGAAACCCGGATTCTAGGGTTGTGAGTCCGCAGATATACCGCTGTGCCACTGGGGGGCTGTTGTTTCTGTTTTACGATAACTTGTTCCGAACCACCAAACCTCGAATACATAATCACACATACTGCGCACTAGCATATTAAAGAAACAACCATAACGACACGGCGAGATAAAAAAAACGGCGTATTAAGTATTTGCTTAATATATTGTTGAATAGACTAAAATGTAACAAAACTACTTTCATTGTCGAATCTATCTTTGTAAATTTGGGATTAATGACGTTTTAATTTGCGAATTAAACTATTATTCTAAACATGTTCACCTGGCACTTATTAAATAATGCATAGGCCTTCCTTAGGCCTCAGTATAGAAGCCGAAACGTCGTCCTCTTTTCATTCAACAGACAGTAGCAGTTCATTAAAGTTCTCAAACTTACCACGTCCACTCTGCCTAAAGTTCTATTAAAACCACATTCGTGTTATTAATGAAAGAATGTGAATGAGCTGCATAGGATTTTGGTATTTCTCACCAGAAAGGCCCTTTATGCGACATAAGGTCTGTACAGCCAAGTAAGAGCCCCTAAACTTTAATTTAAAATTGCTGATCAGAAGGAGGACAAGTAGACAGTAGTATCCATTGCTTATTATGCGGTTACTCTTACCCAAATAGGATCCTCCAATCCACAACTTAGCCATGCTAAGTCTACAAACTAGGTGACACACGTAATGACAGGAACATAAAATACACTTCATAACTCTCGGTGAATACATTCGTGCACGCTTACATACATACACACACAAAATACAGCT
The DNA here is from genome assembly GCF_000517525.1 of Limulus polyphemus. Classification (NCBI taxonomy): domain Eukaryota; kingdom Metazoa; phylum Arthropoda; class Merostomata; order Xiphosura; family Limulidae; genus Limulus; species Limulus polyphemus. The sequence goes on along the minus strand of NW_013677529.1, from coordinate 9,362 downwards.
AAAAATCTTCGAGAATAAAAACCAAATTTCTGTGGTTTGGTTTTACGTTTTTCTGCAAAAATGGGGCTTTTGGTTATTGTTTTAATTACATTTTATCTTGTTTGAAGCGGGACGTTGAGCTCAGTGAACTACCGGTGACTATATTAAGCCTAATGGCATAAAGTTCAAAGTATTAGTGGATTTATTTGAATAAAATGCCAATATAAGGTTTGAAATACGTTACAAGTTTGTTTTTATAAGAGAGTTGTTGTTTTTCTTGTTATAGAATGTTTTACCTGCACTCTGTCCACTGCGAGTACTCGAACTCAAGATTTTAGCGTTGTTACTCTATAAAACTACCGCTGACCCACCGGGGAACGTTTGAGAGAAAAATAAAGGAAAAGAAATTGAATTTAATATTACAAATATGTCTTTGCATCAGTAAAATAAAGAAATCAAGCCTTCTCAACACATTATTTTCTCTAGAATAGAAAAAAATATGCGTTTGTTATTATACACTTGTAGATTTTCGTCACTGTAAAAATATAATCGCTTTTAAGCCTAACAGGAAAGAAAATTGTTTAAACACTTTTATTACGTTAAAGTTTGAAGTTTGAAACAATAAGCTACATTATTAAGATTATAAATCTTTATTCTTTGGTACATTGTTAGTTTGTAAAGCCTCCCAGTGGCACGGTGGTATGTCTGCGGACTTACAACATAGAAAGCGGGTTTCGATACCCTTGGTGGATAGAACACAGATAACCCATTGTGTAGCTTTGTGCTTAACCACAAACAAACAATTTATTTACAAAAAAAAAAGCTGCGTTTAAGAAAGCCACTCTTGGAAAACAATAAATCCGACGATCGACGATAAAATAACCTCATATATTCTGCATGTTTTATTTTATTTTTTTACTGACTGTAAACTAACCTTATAATGTTGTGTATGTTTCATTTTATTTTTTTTCTGACGGTAGGCTTACCTCATAATGTTGTGTACGTTTCTTTTTTTTGTGTGTGATGGTAAGCTAACTTCATAATGTTGTGTATGTTTTATTTTATTTTTTCTGACGGTAAGCTAACCTCTTAATGTTGTGTATTTTTTAATTTATGTTTTATTTTTTCCTCCTGGCGGTAAACTAACTTCATAATCGTAATTCTACTAGCAGAGACCCGCAAAACATTTGCAATCAAACTTGTATCTTTATTGCAACAGTACCCCCTTTTTTAACACAGAATTTCTAGAATGATACAAAATAATTTTAATTGCAAGCAACAAAATCTATGAGTCCACTTGCTTTAGCGTAACATTATTAATTATTTCCTATATTCGATAAGAAGATAAGTTTAACACTGTAACTTGTGCATGTTTTTTGTTTTAGTTGTTTAGTTAGCGCTAAACTTTACCGTACTTAAAATTATCAATACATAAACTTATAATGTTATTCTACGACCTAAAGTTAGGCCTTTTTTAAAATGTTGATAAACTTATAATATATTGTTGTGGAAAATGCCGACTTAAGTATATTTAATCTGCCTTTTGTTTACATCCGCTTAAATGATGTGGGCGGACATGCGCATTTAGATAGTAAGGTGCGCGCGCATTTTCAATACAAAAACTGAATATTATTGTAATAGTTGTTTTGCACTTTAATTAATCATGGAAACAGATTTAATCAATTGTGCTATAAATAAAATGCTTAGAGCAAAGATAATTGATCGGATGCTTAATTGCTTTGGTAAATCCAATTGTTAAAAATCCTGGATTCGAGAGTTTTTAATTAAGTGATAAATATCGTATAGGTCACCGAAATAATTAATTTACGTACACATGCGTTTGCGCGCGCTTGTAGGAATATTTCGATGTTTCCATATTAAACAAACTAGATTTAGGTTCATTAAATGCTAAATGTACATATTACTTTTCAGCGTATATATGACTGTAAACTGTATGAGTCTATAATTAATTTTTGGCACACCATATTAATTCACTATTTCACAAGCACAATAAGTGACATTTTTAATGGAGAAAAAATAGGCTTACCATTGACTCATTTTATTTTTTTTGGTCGAAAAACTTAATAACGTAAATTTGGAGATGATTATCTTATATACACATACATAAGGACTATACGTACCACAGATGTCGAAAACAAATCTAGCAAACACTGTCTGTCTTATCACGACTGTAAATCCTATCATATAGAAACCGCTAAACATCATGGATGTATCGTTGGGTTTCATGTATGGAAGAAGGTGGTTTCATTACAGCTATCGAATAAGCCATTCTGTTGAAAAATAATGATAATAAATCTTGCATTTTATTTTTCTGTGTTTTAGTATCAGATGTTTTAAATATTTAATTTTCTGTGTTTTAGTGTCAGAAATTTTAAAGTTTGACTTTTCTGGGTTTTAGTGTCAGAAGTTTTAAAGTTTTGTTTTTCTGTGTTTTAGCGTCAGAAGTTTTAAAGTTTTATTTTTCTGTGTTTTAGTGTCAGATGTTTTAAATATTTAATTTTCTGTGTTTTAGTGTCAGAAATTTTAAAGTTTGACTTTTCTGGGTTTTAGTGTCAGAAGTTTTAAAGTTTTGTTTTTCTGTGTTTTAGCGTCAGAAGTTTTAAAGTTTTATTTTTCTGTGTTTTAGTGTCAGATGTTTTAAATATTTAATTTTCTGTGTTTTAATGTCAGAAGTTTTAAAGTTTTGTTTTTCTGTGTTTTAGCGTCAGAAGTTTTAAAGTTTTATTTTTCTGTGTT
>NW_013677529.1:0-5963 GCF_000517525.1 Limulus polyphemus | reverse complement strand
GTCAGAAGTTTTAAAGTTTTTAAAAATAAATCTTTAAAACATCTGACACTAAAACACAGAAAAATAAAACTTTAAAACTTCTGACGCTAAAACACAGAAAAACACTAAAACACAGAAAAATAAAATTTTAAAACTTCTGACACTAAAACACAGAAAACTTTAAAACTTCTGACCCTTTTCTGTGTTTTATATTACATAGAATGAAACTTTATTGGTGTTTCTTGTTATGGTTGCAATTAGTTTAGATATAATTGCGATTGTGGTCCTCTCAGTCTATCGTATATCTCAAAATATTTAATATTTTTTAATTTACTTTGGTTGGTTGAAATAATATGGTTAAATCAGTTTCAAGGCTATTGGTGTAATCATTTCATACCATAGTTTGCTTAAAGTAGAAATATTTTTTTAGTAAACCATAGGAAACATTACGCGTACATATAAGACAGCTGTTCATTTATGTTTCATGGAAAAATTTAGATTTTGATAACGAACAGATTTTCAGTATGAAATTTGTCCCTAAATCAAACATAGCATCTTATATATTCCGCATCATAAGCACGTGAGATACAAGTTATGAAGGACATTCAGGATTAATGTTTATTAGAAACGTTTCATCAACATGGTTAAACCGATGGTTGTGTTCGTGAGAAGAATTTTTAATTTTGTTCAATCACAAAATTATGATCCTCGTGTATAATAAAATAATAACTTTAAAATCATGTGAAATTTCATTCCTGTTGACATAATGTTCATATAAAGAGTTGCGTAGCTTGATAAACGTCTTCTCTTTGTATAGAAAAATCGACATGGTAAAAATTACTACAATATCCTCATTATTGTTTTCGAAAGTTTCTTCATTTATTTCTTAGGTTGGGAAATTGATGAATAAAGCAACTTGTAATTAAATTTACTCCAGCATCGTATACTGCGTTCAACTTTTATAGTGCTTGGCGTTAAACCATCCCCAAGCGGCAATAAATGAAACAGGCGCTCTACAGTGTATCGATCTTTTTTTCCCGAGATTTTTTTAATCCAAATCATGTTGGAAGGAGTTATCAGTTACCATGCAAAGTTGGTGTGTGTGATACAAAGACAACATTTCTCCAGGCGTCAACTTCTCTGTGTATTGGGCTCACTCACTCGTGGGATTGACTGATCTGTTGAAGTGCTCGTTTATTTAAGGTATATATATACACACACACGCAGCCCAGTATTAACAGAAGGTGGCTTTGGAAATACGATAGTTCGATCAACTCTGAAGAAAAGGGTTAACAGCGGGAAGACAATGTTTCCCTTTCTTAACAACGCTTAACTTAGAAATACTTAGAGTTGATTGTGGGGTATGGTATGTTCTTTGTATATTTATTTCTCCTTTATATAAAAAATACAACAACAAAAACTCTAGTCACCTAAGTTTTGTTGTTAAAACAGTGGACGTATTGTTTAAGTTAAGCACTTGTCCAGCAGCTGCCTAAGCAGCATTCAGTTATCCAGTAATAACACATGAACACCAAGAAAGAAGCTGTTTCTGCAGCTTCCTGAAGCATAATATACATCAACACCAAGAAAGAAGCTGTTTCTGCACTTTTCTCAAGCACAATATCACATCAAAAGCAGGAAAGAAGCTGTTTCTGCAGCTTCCTTAAGCATAATATCACATTATCACCAGGAAAAAAGCTGTTTTTGCACCTTCCTTAGGCATAATATCACATAAACACCAGGAAAGAAGCTGTTTCTACAGCTACCTTAAGCATAATATCACATCAACACCAAGAAAGAAGCTAAACAGGACGAATACTAATTTGTGTATATCTGAACTCTGATCGAGATTGTCTTGAAGAAAAAGTCTACACCCAAAATGCACAAAAATAACAGCCTTTATTAAAACAAAGACAAATACAACACTACAACAAAATAAGGGTAATGGGTATGAGGCATTGGTAAAAGAGAAAATATAAAACATTCATTAGTTCTCTGTCGCCAGTTTAGTAGAAGCCTATGAGCTACACGAACAACAAAAGCAAACTAAAATTGAAAACAAGAGGCTCTCAATGTGAAAACACAAAATCTCTGTAGCTAAAGAATCTAAATCTCTAATCCATTTTGATATAAGAACAATAACAATGCTTAAATCATCTTAGCAACACTGCCTAACAGGGGAGAGCCTGGTTTTCAAATACCAAATTACAATAACAGAAACAAAGCCAAACTGCTCATGGCACGCACATTGACCACGTGACATTAATCCGCTTACCCTTCAATACAGGAGCGAGGAAGAACCTGGCCATTACACAGTAAAAAAAAAAAATGTCTATTTCGGGATATCATGAGTGAATCGCAGCTATCTTTCCTGTAAGAGAACACACTTCATAATGAGTTAAAGTGAATCTGTTTCCCTGGGCAACTAAAGTAAGGATAAGTTATGTTGTTTACTTAAGTGACTTTCTACGCCCAAACTACAAAGAAAACAACAACAAAGAAACAAACAACAGAAATTTCACAAAGTTTACAAATTAACTAGAGGGGTTGCCAACATATGGTACTGTCTTGTACCGCATTTGTCTATGATAATACAAGAGATAGATGCCTTACTAAACGTCTAATAAAATTAACATAATAAAAATATATGTAGAACAGATCAAAAGGAATACTAAAGTAAAGGATAGAATAGCATTATCGATTTCATGTGACTCAGCAGTTATTCTGAAAGTTTATAACACTGAAAACGGGATTTAGATACCCGTTATAGACACAGCCCATTGTGTAGGTTTATGCTTAACGACGAAGAAACAAAATCAATCCTAACAATATAATACAATACTTTCAATTTCATTATATACATATTTAAGTTAACTGGGAGATTTGAAAACTGAAAAATATAGGTGTTTAGTGTCCTGGTGAGTTTTATTTTAACTTTTAACTGTTAAAAACTAGCTGGAGTACCCGTCCCCTGGACGGAAGTTATGCAAATTCATGATTAATGAAAGGTTATCTTAGGACATGAAAAGTTGCTTCCGTTATATATATAATTGTAAAAAATGCCCATAAAAACTGCAAAACTCAAACATTTGAAACCGCAAATTTGCTTGTATCTTCGCGTGGACCAACAAACCTTCATGCCAAATTTGGTCCATCAACAGTGAGAGAAGTAGTGGTAAAAAAAAAAAAACACGTAAAAATGCCCATAAAAACCGCAAAACGCAAAACTGAAAATTTGTATGTATCTCCCTATGGACCCAATGAGCCCCCATACCAAATTTGGTGAAGATCCATCTAGAGAGGGCGAAGTAGTTACATGGACAGACAACAGACAGTACTATTATATTTATATAGATATGCAAGTTTAGTGTACTAGTGAGCTTGATTTTAATTTTTAACTCTGTTAAAAGTATACTTGTTGAGTGTTCTGGTGAGTTGATTTTAATTTTTAACTCTGTTAAAAGTATACTTTTTTAGTGTGCTGGTGAGCTTGATTTTAATTTTAACTCTGTTAAAAGTATACTTGTTTAGTGTGCTGGTGAGCTTGATTTGAACTTTTAACTGTATAAATGATTTTCAGCCATTCTCAATTCGGCTTCTCGTTACCTGATTTACATATTTATAATTTCAGATACGCTTCCTATTGTTACTGTTCTACGTAATGTTCTTGACATCGGGATGAATCTTCAGTAGTTAGGTTTTTGGTGAAGAAAAAGCGACCAACGTCTTAGTTTTTCGCTAACTGTTTTACCGACAGAATGTTATAGGCCTAGCAAAGAGCGAACATGAAGACAATAATGTGCTTAATATTTTAAGGCCAAAGCGTTATATAGATCTGTTTACTATGAATTAACATGATTTAGACTTAAGGGACAGTTCTCTTATTTTATTCTTAATAACTGTAATCATTAATCTATAAATTATTATTTTTGTTTTGTTTGTAATTAAGCAGAAAACTACACAGTAGGCTATCTGTGCTCGGCCCACCATGGGTATCGAAGCGCGGATTCTAGCGTTGCAAGCCCGCAGACATACCGCTGTGCCACCGGGGTCTCCACAGATTAATCATGAATCGTAACCAATACATAATCTATTCGGTTTTTGCCGTTTTTAAAAATATCCTAACATCTTTCTAGTTTTGCAAATTTAAACACACTCGTTATTTTAAAGAGAAAAATTGGAAAGTTTCACATTTTTTCAACACAAGCCATTAATTCGAGAACATTCTCTCTCATTAATATTAGACTAGTTTAATAGTTAAGCAACCAATTTACGCCACCTCGTAGCAGTTTCCTAGAACGAGCATTGCTACTGGAGAAAAACTAAATAAAAATAACTGATGTATAACAAATCGTATGAAAAATCGTTAGTCATATAGCCTCTAAAATAGTGTTTTTCAACAGTTGTAAGTCTCTTTCTGGATGGTCCTGACTCATCACGTTGATCCATATTCATTTGTTTTCAAATACCATTAAGTAGATATCCCCGTCTCGAAAGCCTATCAAATCCGCGATCAATGTTTGGTATCATGTCATCTACAAAACACCAAATAATGTCAAAATGTAGTTCTGATACACGCAGTTCGCCGCGACTTTATATCTGTTATGATTGGCACATGTCATTTTAGTTTTCATATTCAAAATCGTTTTAATGTAACGTACTCAACCTTCTGTACCTAGCTATTGCACTATATATGTTAACAATACAATATAAAAACGTGAACAGTGTCAAAATATTCTTTAGTCCTTCTACGTATTGCCCACTGTACATTAAGATACGCCCCCCAGTGGCATAGCGGTATGTCTGCGGACTTACAACGCTATAAACTGGGTTTCGATACCCGTGGTGGGCAGAGCACAGATAGTCCATTGTGTAGCTTTGTGCTTAATTACAAACAAACAAACATTAAGATACTTGTGTTTATAGTAAACAATAGTCGAATTGTGAACATAAACGGAAAACATTTACTGAAACACTGTTCCTCGGCCCTTCTCTTATCGAGGCCCGGCATAGCCAGGTGGATAAGGCGCTCGACTCACAATCTGAGGGTCGCGGGTTCGAATCCGCATCCCACCAAACATGCTCGCCCTTTCACCCGTGGGGGCGTTATAATGTGACGGTCAATCCCACTATTCGTTAGTAAAAGAGTAGCCCAAGAGTTGGCGGTGGGTGGTGATGACTAGCTGCCTTCCCGCTAGTCTTACACTGATAAATTAGGGACGGCTAGCGCAGATAGCCCTCGTGTAGCTTTGCGCGAAATTCAAAAACAAACAAACAAAAAACAATTCTCTTATCGACCACTTATCACTAAGATATTCGTGTTTACAGTAAACAATACTTTTAACAATGTTCATAAACACAGAGTGACAGAATGTTCTTTCGTTGTTCTGTATCGGACACTGCACACTAAGATGTTGTGTTCATGATAAATAATACTTCATTAGCCAGCTAAACTGCTGAAGGATTGTTTTAAACGTTTGTTGCCGTTGTTTCCGAAAGGTTGTAGCGTTTGTAATTCGTTTACAAGGAATCCGCGCCGTATCCAAGTTTTTATTGTACGATGGAGTTTTCTTGAAAATTTTTCGTTCATCTTCGCGCGCAAAAATCTAATACTTTGTAGATCAAAGCGTTTATTTTAGGCCACTGCAGCTGGAGAGAAAACATTTCAACAAAGCCACTAATGTGGATATGTTGTATTTTAACAAGAGCAGCTGTGGCTTTTATTATTAACCCTTTAACAGACATATCGAAAAGAACTGTCAGCATGTTGCTAAAGACTTGAACAAATAGACACATTGCCAAGAAGTACTTATGCTTGAAAAACACAAAATTGAAAGGAATGAAACGTATCTTATTCGGATAGAAACATAACGAACCAATCATAGTTACTATAAAGTTAGTTTCAAGTTCATTGATCTTTCTCTGTTTGTTTGTTTTGAATTTCGCGCAAAGCTACACGAGGGCTATCTGCGCTGGCTGTCCCT
>NW_013677528.1:12521-14517 GCF_000517525.1 Limulus polyphemus | reverse complement strand
AGTCTAACATTTGGGGCATACCAATCTAAATAGTCTTATAGTTCTTAGTAATCATTCTGTAAGAAAAATATATATTATAAATTAAGTAAACACTAAACTTTCGTCTTTACTATTCCAGAGGTTTTCTTCACTAATATATATATATATATATATATATATATATATAGGTTTAGTCATCATTATAACGCACTTAATCACTTCAGGATCTTGCAAGCAGACGACTTGCCATTACTTCGAATTAGTTATGATCAGACGTTCACGTCAACCATCATTTTGCAGAAATCTGATAACATATTGCAGTCCGGGATCTTTCCGCAAACAGACCATCGGCTGACCACCATTTCTACGTAGTTAGAAGTTCAAGTCAGCCATCATTTTACAGAAGTCTGCTAACAGATTGCAGTCAGGGATCTTTCCGCAAACAGACCATCGGCTGACCACCATTTCTACGTAGTTAGAAGTTCAAGTCAGCCATCATTTTACAGAAGTCTGCTAACAGATTGCAGTCAGGGTTCTTTTTTTTTTTGCAAACAGACCAACGGCTGACCACCATTTCTACGTAGTTAGACGTTCAAGTCAGCCATCATTTTTCGAAAGTCTGATAAAAGATTGTAGTCTGGGTCCTCGTCCACGTCCACTAAATCTTCAGAAGAGTCCTGTTTCCGAAAGGTCGGGTTGTACCGGGATAAGGAGAGAGGGCAAGGCAGCAGCTCTGGCATGACCGAGTGATGGGTAATGAGGGACGTGAGGGTACTGAATTCCTTAGTAAAACCCTGAAAAAAACATGTGAATGAATGACGTCATTTGACGTAGAAGAGAAAGAAATTACACATGTTTCTTGGACAGTGCAACATATTGAAACCTTGTATATTCTATGAAAATTAAAATAGCTTTTCTATGTTATTAGATTAATCCCTAATATCATAATTCATCATACTAATGGAAGTCAGTTTTTCCCAAATAAACTTCTAATGTTATCTTGATAACATCTCGATTAACAATGGTATGAATCGTGCAAAGTTAAAGTTTCTTTTTATGATGGTGAGACGTACGTTCGAACACATTAGTGTTTTTTTATGAACTGAGGAAACTAAAATCAAAGATGTTGATTTGGGTTTGGGATGTTAAGCGGAAAGCTGTATCTAGCGCCATAAATGTACAGATTTACCACAGAGCCATTGAATGACGATTTTTCTGGTGTTCTACTTCAAAATTAACACCGTCATGTTTATTTTACGGAATTTTAAAAACTAAGAATCTTTAAAGATGGTAAAAGAATGGGTAGTTTAACATTTCACATTCTGGTAGCCACTGTTATTCGTTAAAAAAAAAAAACATTTTCAGTTCAGATTTACACCATTGTTTTAACTGCAAAGAATAATGAAAATGTGAAACCTTTAACACCTTAGTTCAAACTGTTCGTAATAACACTGTAGACCTTAAAAACGTTAGTTCAAACTGTTCGTAATAACACTGTACACCTTAAAAACGTTAGTTCAGAATGTTCGTAATAACACTGTACACCTTAGAAACATTAGTTCAAACTGTTCGTAATAACACTGTACACCTTAGAAACGTTAGTTCAGAATGTTCGTAATAACACTGTACACCTTAGAAACGTTAGTTCAAACTGTTCGTAATAACACTGTACACCTTAGAAACGTTAGTTCAGAATGTTCGTAATAACACTGTACACCTTAGAAACGTTAGTTCAAACTGTTCGTAATAACACTGTACACCTTAGAAACGTTAGTTCAAACTGTCCGTAATAGCACTGTACACATTAGAAACGTTAGTTCAAACTGTTCGTAATAACACTGTACACCTTAGAAACGTTAGTTCAAACTGTTCGTAATAACACTGTACAACTTAGAAACGTTAGTTCAAACTGTTCGTAATAACACTGTACACCTTAGAAACGTTATTTCAGAATGTTCGTAATAGCAGTGTACACCTTAGAAACCTTAGTTCAAACTGTTCGTAATGACACTGTACA
>NW_013677528.1:7612-11521 GCF_000517525.1 Limulus polyphemus | reverse complement strand
GAATGTTCGTAATAACACTGTACACCTTAGAAACGTTAGTTCAAACTGTTCGTAATAACACTGTACACCTTAGAAACGTTAGTTCAAACTGTTCGTAATAACACTGTACAACTTAGAAAACATAGTTCAAACTGTTTATAATAACACTGGACACCTTAGAAACCATTGTTCAAACTGTTTATAATAACACTGTACAACTTAGAAACCATAGTTCAAACTGTTCGTAATAATACTGTACACCTTAAAAACCTTAGTTCAAACTGTTCGTAACAACACTGGACACCTTGGAAACCTTAGTTCAGAATGTTCGTAATAACACTGTACACTTAAGAAACCTTAGTTCAAAATGTTCGTAATAACATTGGACACCTTGGAAACCTTAGTTCAGAATGTTCGTAATAACAGTGTACACTTAAGAAACCTTGTTCAAAATGTTCGTAATAACATTGGACACTTCAGACACCGGCCACTTCGAATGTGAAGTTTGACGTGAAAGGATTTGCAGATAATTAGACAAGTCTGTAAGTTTCATACAAATCACGAGTACAAAGAAGATTTAAGTGGATAAAATGGTTCCTCCATTAGCACGATAAATAATACCAAAAATTAATATCTAAACATGCAAAATATGGGGTTCCTAAACTGTCTGTTAACTGCACAAACTTCCGCGGAACTTATTGCAGGGGGGAGGGGAGATAAGCCATCACAGAGCGCAGGTCATTTAACTTAAGTTTGAATGCGATATGCCCTGGCTGATTATGGCTTAATTTCGTCATTTATATTTAAATAATATTATTTTCCAATACATTTTGTAAAATGAATTATTCAAATATATTTTCTTCTGAAATTCCAGGGGGACAAATCCCCATGGTAAACTGTAATATGACCTAACGTTGAGAAATAGGTCCTGTATATAAAGATCCATTAAGTACTCGTTCCTCTACTTTTCCAGCAAAGAGAGTTGAGATTTAGTTTTAAACCAGGATATTGTCTCTAGTATTTTCTTAGAAAGAAAAGGGGATTATTCTTATTTAACGTTTTTTAAACTTTATATTTACACTACACTGACTAGTCACTTTACTAGGACCTCTATCGGGTTGAGGTCTCATGATTCTGCTAGCTTTATTTTTACACTACACTGATTAGCCACTTTACTAGGACCTCTATCTGGTTGAGGTCTCGGGATTCTGCTAGATTTATTTTTACACTACACTGACTAGTCACTTTACTAGGACCTCTATCGGGTTGAGGTCTCATGATTCTGCTAGATTTAAGTGTAAAAATAAAGCTAGCAGAATCATGAGACCTCAACCAGATAGAGGTCCTAGTAAAGTGGCTAGTCAGTGTAGTGTAAAAATAAATCTAGCAGAATCATGAGACCTCACCCCAATAGAGGTCCTAGTAAAGTGGCTAGTCAGTGTAGTGTAAAAATAAATCTAGCAGAATCATGAGACCTCAACCCGATAGAAGTCCTAGTAAAATGGCTAATCAGTGTAGTGTAAAAATAAAGCTAGCAGAATCATGAGACCTCAACTAGATAGAGGTCCTAGTAAAGTGACTAGTCAGTGTAGTGTAAAAATAAAGCTAGCAGAATCCTGAGACATCAACCAGATAGAGGTCCTAGTAAAGTGACTAGTCAGTGTAGTGTAAAAAGACTAGTCAGTGTAGTGTAAACATAAAGCTAGCAGAATCCTGAGACCTTAACCCAATAAAGGTCCTAGTAAAGTGGCTAATCAGTGTAGTGTAAAAATAAATCTAGCAGAATCCTGAGACATCAACCAGATAGAGGTCCTAGTAAAGTGACTAGTCAGTGTAGTGTAAAAATAAAGCTAGCAGAATCCTGAGACCTCAACCCAATAAAGGTCCTAGTAAAGTGGCTAATCAGTGTGTGTAGTGTAAAAATAAAGCTAGCAGAATCCTGAGACCTCACCCCAATAGAGGTCGTAGTAAAGTTGATTAGCCACTTTACTAGGAACCCCATCGGGCTGAGATGTCGTGATTCTGCTAGATTTATTTTTACACTACACTGATTAGCCACTTTACTAGGACCTTTCTTGGGTTGAGGTCTCAGGATTCTGCTAGCTTTATTTTTACACTACACTGACTAACCACTTTACTAGGAACCCCATCGGGCTGAGATCTCGTGATTATACTACCCGAGGAAAACCACTGAACATAAATTACAATTTTTCTTGATTTCAAAGATACTCAATCTGACAAGAGAATTTATGATTACGCAGGCCGAAGAAGATGCCCAAAGCTAGTAATGCGCTTTTAATACAAAAAAGGGGGGGGGGAGTTTAACAAAAGGGCAAAGCAGATTGTATGAACACTTTATTAGAACTCTCGTTCACCAGCGTTGGAAATACAGCACTGTGAAATGTGGTTGAACACGTGAGCATGTTCAGTGACGGGACTCGAACCCATAACCTACAAATTTTTAATCTAGTGGCCCGACCACCAGGCCAGCTAATCATAATTTTAAAAATCCAATATATCTTGTTTTATTTTTCATAACCAGCGCAGGTCTTCTATAAGATCTCACCTTGATTTTATAACCCCTCTGTGTTCGCATGATGAGGTAGTGGGCAATGCCTGATAGCTGGAATTCCCGCGGTACTCTCAACGACAGGGCGTAGCAGCCAGGTTTACTTGTACTCTCTCGAACCATAAACGAGCCTATTGGTTCTTGACCTAAAATTTCCAGTGCTATTTCTCTGAAAAATAAATAAGACTCTTAGAATTTGACATAATAAAGATTAATAGAGAGAGTTCGATCGTGTGTACAACTTTCATGTTATTATTAAGCTTTTCTTTTTAAGGAGAAAAGTCAAAACTTAAACAGGATGTATTACAAACTTTTTCAAAATTGTGTATAAAGCAGAAAGTATTTTAAAAAAATCAGAACTATTTTGTAATAAGAAAATACAAAAAAATCCAATCTAAGACGTTAATCTCATTAAAAAAAATGGAGTACTCAAATATAAAGGACTTTTCACACGTACATAAGTACGTCTGAAATATGGATACAAATTTCGACGTTAGAGGGCGACAGTGTTATAATAAAAATTTAGGAAATACTAATAAAAGTAATGAAAGAATATAGAAATATATGAAGAACGAAAGAAAAGTTATCGCACAAGAATTAAAGAAGGTAAAGTAACTGTGTTCTAGTCATGACGATTCGACAATAACTTGAGTACATAATCTCTATATATGTTGTTCGTTTTTATGGAATTTCGTTGCGATTTTTTTTATCTTTTTGGCGGGAAATGTGCGCGAACAATGGATACATAGTCCGTTAAGTTAAACACTGGGCCTCAATCTCTGCTATTCCTCGCGTAGAAAAAGCTGTTATACAACTGTAAAAATTTATGTAATGGGCAGGAATAAAGGGGGATTCTGCGGACAGTTTATATAGAAATCATTCATCCTAAAGATCTATGTATATTTAAGTTTAAAATTATTTCTCATACGTAATGAACTACAACTCTTGTAATCTTATTTATCGATTGTAAATAATTTGTACTTTAAAAGATTTCTCAGTCCCCAGGATGTAGTTTCAAGGACTCTTTAATGGCCCATAACCTAGTTAGTGTAGATCATGTTAAATACCACATACATTTCTCAGTCCCAAAGATGTAGTTTCAATTACTCTTTAATGGCCCATAACCTAGTCAGTGTAGATCATGTTAAATACCACATAAATTTCTCAGTCCTCAGGATGTAGTTTCAATGATTCATTAATGGCCCATATCCTAGTTAGTGTAGATCATGTTAAATACCATATAAATTTCTCAGTCCTCAGGATGTAGTTTCAGTGACTCTTTAATGGCCCATATCCTAGTTAGTGTAGATCATGTTAAATACCACATATATTTCTAAATTTCTCAGTCCCAGAGATGTAGT
>NW_013677528.1:4608-6869 GCF_000517525.1 Limulus polyphemus | reverse complement strand
TCAATGACTCTTTAATGGCCCATATCCTAGTTAGTGTAGATCATGTTAAATACCACATACATTTCTCAGTCCTCAGGATGTAGTTTCAATGACTCTTTAATGGCCCATATCCTAGTTAGTGTAGATCATGTTAAATACCACATACATTTCTCAGTCCTCAGGATGTAGTTTCAATGACTCTTTAATGGCCCATAACCTAGTTAGTGTAGATCATGTTAAATACCACATACATTTCTCAGTCCTCAGGATGTAGTTTCAATGACTCTTTAATGGCCCATAACCTAGTTAGTGTAGATCATGTTAAATACCATATAAATTTCTCAGTCCCAGAGATGTAGTTTCATTGACTCTTTAATGGCCCATATCCTAGTTAGTGTAGATCATGTTAAATACCATGATGTGAAATATTTTTCTTGCAGCAAACCTGATTCATGTTACAACTTACGTACACATGATATAGACATGAGCAACGATTGAGTACATTTCTATTGAGACGGACATGTTGAGGTAAAATAAGAATACTTAATGTGTAGCTCTGATTTTAGTGCGAATATTAAGTTTGCTATGAACTTGACGGTGGTACATACTTATGAAGCGTGTGTTTGTTTTAAATACATATTACTAGATGTTTGTTTGTTTTGAATTTCGCGCAAAGCTACATGAGGGCTATCTGCGCTAGCCGTCCCTAATTTAGCAGTGTAAGACTAGAGGGAATGCGGCTAGTCATCACCACCCAACGCCAACTCTTGGGCTACTCTTTTACCAACGAATAGTGGGATTAACCGTCACATTATAATCCCCCACGGCTGCGAGGGCGAGCATGTTTGGTGAGACGGGGATTCGAACCCGCGACCCTCAGATTGCTAGTCGAGTGCCCTAACCACCTGGCTATTACTAGATGCTGTCGTCATCATGGTCAGTAACCTAAATCTCATTGTTAATAATAGTAACTGTGTAACTAGGTGCTACTTACCAACTTGACGTTGGTACATACTTATGAAGCGTGTGTTTATGTGTATTTATTTTAACGCAAAGCCACATTGGGCTATATGCTGTGTCCACCGCGAGAATCGAACCTCGGATTTTTGTACAACGATGCAGTATACAAACTTTTAAATACGTATTACTAGATGCTGTCGTCATCATGGTCAGTAACCTAAGTCTCATTATTAATAATAGTAACTGTGTAACTAGGTACTACTTACCAACTACTTTTTACTCTGCGTTTCGATTATTAATCTGCTGACTTATTCAGAGAAGTCTTGATAAGGACTTTTTTCTGTGTTGGAGATGGCCGAGATTCCATCCTGGTTCTTTAGAGCTTCAACGAACTAGCCACATGTTTTCAAGGTGGGTATCCAGATTTTCCTGACTTATATGCTAGGTGGATATAGAAGACATCTTTTGTTTCGATTTTCCTCATTTGTGATTTGTACCCTATTAATTAAGTCAGTAATATGCAAAGGACATTTAAAGGGCACATTTCAAGCAATGCAAGGCAAGATTTTTTTTTTTTGGAGGGGGTGTATGTGTTAGGGGAGACTACCTCATTTGTGATTTATATTCTATTAATTAAGTCAGTAATATTCAAAGGACATTTAAAGGCCACATTTCAAGCAATGCAAGGCAAGACTTTTTTTTTTTGGAGGGGTGTATGTGTTAGGGGAGACCACCTCATTTGTGATTTATATCCTATTAATTAAGTCAGTAATATGCAAAGGACATTTAAAGGGCACATTTCAAGCAATGCAACGCAAGACTTTTTTTGGAGGGGTGTATGTGTTAGGGGAGACTATGGAGAGTGTGGA
Organism: Limulus polyphemus; assembly: GCF_000517525.1. Lineage (NCBI taxonomy): Eukaryota > Metazoa > Arthropoda > Merostomata > Xiphosura > Limulidae > Limulus > Limulus polyphemus. The sequence goes on along the minus strand of NW_013677528.1, from coordinate 5,061 downwards.
TTGCCTCTGGTACACATAAGGTAGAAAGCCTCGGGAAGCAAACGGATACTTCTTTACTCATATTCAATCGGTCTTGTAAAAACTTTTAAAATTAAAACTTAATAACAATTCACAATTATTATTACTTCTTTACTGTAAAGACCTACAAGTTTCATTGATTTTAGAACTGAAATTTATGTTCCTAATGATTCGCGGAAGCAAGGTGTGGAACTGGGCTTGTCCTTTAGTAATTGTGGACAACTTTCTTTATGACTGAGAAACAGAGTACTTTTGGGGCATAAGAGCAGAAAGGCCCGGCATGGCCAGGTGGTTAGGGCGCTCGACTCGCAATCTGAGGGTCGCGGGTTCGAGTCCCCGTCACACCAAACATGCTCGCACTTTCGGCCGTGGGGACGTTATAATGTGATGGTCAATCCCACTATTCGTTGGTAAAAGAGTAGCCCAAGAGTTGGC
>NW_013677528.1:0-3610 GCF_000517525.1 Limulus polyphemus | reverse complement strand
CGCAGATAGCCCTCGTGTAGCTTTGCGCGAAATTCAAAACAAACAAGAGCAGAAAGGCAGGAGTTTGAGCCTACCCAGACTACCCCCCCCCTCCCGTGCACTTCACTAATTACGGTATTATTCTAATATTTTATACGGTCTTCTTCTGTGGCATGATGGTATGGTGTATTATAGATAGATCGGTATTATCAAAATGTGTATGTCTATTATTCTCTCGAAATATAACCTTTGTTGGTCTTTCTGTGTATTGGAATCCACTACCACAAGGCCAGTACCAACACAGAAAAAAAAGGTCCTTCTCAAGACTTATCTATCGTGTATGTCTATTATTCTCTCGAAATATAACCTTTGTTGGTCTTTCTGTGTATTGGAATCCACAACCACAAGGCCCAGTACCAACACAGAAAAAAAAAAGTCCTTCTCAAGACTTGTCTGAAGACGGTAGAAGATTATAAGCCTAAAAGTAGCATAAAACTAGTTAGTGATTAGTTTTTAGTTAAATATAAATAAAGACGTTATTAAGTAATCATAGGTATCGTATATGCTGCCAGTAACCATGGAAACGAACGCCATAAACTTACCGCAACCGTATAGTTCTGTATGTGTAAATAGTTAATAATGAATACGTATATAAGGGGAAAACCGATATAACATTATGAAATGTCTGTTTCTACATTAACGTGTAAGCTAATTTCAATAAAAAGAAACTTTTGGTAGTTGTATTGTGTGTTCTCTTTATATATATAAAAAAATATTCCTACGTTTAGCTTGCATCTTATTATATTTCTAATTTTTAATGTACGAGTTTTGCCATCCAACCTCTAACTTTCTCTAATCTGTCTTCCATTTTTTTAACAGTCCTTAAACTTACATTGGTGTTATTAAAAAAAAGGTGGTGTGAATCTCCAAATGAAATTTATTTGCTACAAAAATGACGATTCATGCCTTTTTATTGTTTCAATTTTACAAAATACAATTATAACCTTTGACCTTAATTTCAAAGTCGAACTGGTAGGTAACAATGAGGACGGCAGGCCATAAGTTAATCTGTAGGCCTTTAACTACCGAGGGTGAAATAAATTCCTAAAATATGACTTTCTTTTTTTTTGTTTGTGTGTGTGTGTGTGTGGGTTGGCTACTGGACTACAATAGATGGCGCTCTAAACGTCAGAAACAAAAGTTGTCAGTAATACAGAAAACATTTGCTACCAGCTTTAGAGATAACAAGTAATTTGACAATTTTGTAACGCGAGAAATAAGTGGTGGGAAGTCTCTTGAATGTAAATGAGGTAATTAAAAAAAAAGATGGATAATTTATATCAAGGTCACGCGTTGTACCTTGAAAAAGGTGGCTGACGTTACAACTCAACAGACCTTTTTAATGGAATTCCTAATGAATATTCATCAAGTCTAGGTCGGCTGAACATTGAAGAACAACACTGATCAGATAAACTCAAGTTTCCTTGAGGTACGTTCAATGGTAGAAAGGCTTAAAAAATAAACTCTCAACAGTAATTATTCATTGTATGTATTCCTGAAGGTATTTTCGAACAACCAAAGTCGCCATCTTGTGCTTCCAGACATTTTGTTACACATCATGGTTTCAGCTGCTTCGTTTACCGAATAAAGTAGGGAATTTTTAGGATAATAGGTGGCGATTTTGTCATTCAAACAAGTCTTAATCAGTTATAGCAACTTATTGAGTATTTCCTGTCAACAAATCATGCGAAATATCAATCAAGCCTGTTTTTGACTTACAAGACTCAGATAAGTTTTGTAGTTATCTGTCGTTTTTGTTTAGTTTTGAGGTAACCCAAATTGTTTGTTATCATAGCATATGCTAACACGTTTCAAAATTAACAACAACAAAGAAAAGGTTACATCTCGTAAAGGAAGGACAAATACGATACACATGGATGGTTCCAAAATATATTGGCATGGTCAGGTGGTTAGGGCGCTGGACTCGTAATCTGCGGGTCGCGGGTTCGAATCCCTGTCCCACTAAACTTGCTCGCCTTTTCAGCCGTGGGGGCGTTATAATGTGACGGTGAATCCCACTATTCGTTGATAAAAGAGTAGCCCAAGAGTTGAATAGCTGTCTTCCCTCTAGTCTTTCAGTGTCAAATTAGGGACGGCCAGCGGAGATAGCCCTCGTGTAGCAATATAAACCCAAAATCAAATTTAGAAGCTTTATCACCATTTGAGTATAATTATTAAATTACTTGGTTAGGGTATGAGTTTTATGACGCTAAACAAGATCAACTTGATTAATAACTGTAGAGTCCATACAACAATTTGGCATACAGAAAGTACTGTAGAGTCCATACAACAATTTGGTACACAGAAAGTACTGTAGAGTCCATACAACAATTTGGCATACAGAAAGTACTGTAGAGTCCATACAACAATTTGGTACACAGAAAGTATCGTAAAGTCGATATAACTTTTAGAAAATCTCATTAAGTTGAAACATTATTCAAACACGAAATTGCCACCGACAGTTTTAAATACTTTCTGTGTACCAAATTGTTGTATTGACCCTACAGTACTTTCTGTGTACCAAATTGTTGTATGGACTCTACAGTACTTTCTGTATACCAAATTGTTGTATTTTAAACGAATAATTCGCTCAAAAGTAGTGTTAGCTGCAATACTTTTATAAACAACGTATCCTGTATGCATTATGTCGACGTCATACACGTACTTATTTCTCGTATCCAAAAACAATTCTGTAAAGTCTAAACCACCAACTAGGCTTAACATCCATGCTGGGCTCCAACACTAAACGAACTCCATTATTTGAGAAAAACGTCATGATTTTATATTTATTTATTAGAGTAAAAATTATAGATGTATATACAGAAAACATGACAGAGCCCACATATTGTGGAATTTATGGATGTGCTACAGGATTCATAAAATGTCATCAAGTGTTATGACCAGATAATCACAACACAACAGAATTAATGTAAAACATTTCATCACATCACAACACAACAGAATTAATATAAAGCCTTTCATCACAACAGAATTAATATAAAGCCTTTCATCACAACAGAATTAATATAAAGCCTTTCATCATCTGTTGGGTTGTGATGAAATGTTTTACATTAATTCTGTTGTGTTGTGATAAAAGGCTTTATATTAATTCTGTTGGGTTGCGATGAAATGTTTTACATTAATTCTGTTGTGATGAAAGGCTTTATATTAATTCTGTTGGGTTGCGATGAAATGTTTTACATTAATTCTGTTGTGATGAAAGGCTTTAAATTAATTCTGTTGTGTAATTAATGTAAACCCTTTTATCACAACACAACAGAATTAATGTAAAGCCTTTCATCACAACACAACAGAATTAATGTAAAGCCTTTCATCACAACACAACAGAATTAATGTAAAGCCTTTCATCACAACACAACAGAATTAATGTAAAGCCTTTCATCACAACACAACAGAATTAATGTAAAGCCTTTTATCATAACACAACAGAATTAATGTAAAGTCTTTTATCACAACACAACAGAATTAATGTAAAGTCTTTTATCACAACACAACAGAATTAATGTAAAGTCTTTTATCACAACACAACAAAATTAATGTAAAGTCTTTT
>NW_013677527.1:7710-13621 GCF_000517525.1 Limulus polyphemus | reverse complement strand
TTATAAGGTTACTTTCTAAAACTGTAAGGTACTTGAAGATGTGTTTGTATAGATGTCTGTATGGTGTTTCTTAAAATATTGTAACAGTTTATAAGGTTACTTTCTAAAACTGTAAGGTACTTGCTACACTTGAAGTTGTGTTTGAATAGATGTCTGTATGGTGTTTCTTAAAATATTGTAACAGTTTATAATGTTATTTTCTAAAACTGTAAGGTACTTGAAGATGTGTTTGTATAGATGTCTGTATGGTGTTTCTTAAAATATTGTAACAGTTTATAAGGTTACTTTCTAAAACTGTAAGGTACTTGAAGATGTGTTTGTATAGATGTCTGTATGGTGTTTCTTAAAATATTGTAACAGTTTATAAGGTTACTTTCTAAAACTGTAAGGTACTTGAAGATGTGTTTGTATTGATGTCTGTATGGTGTTTCTTAAAATATTGTAACAGTTTATAAGGTTACTTTCTAAAACTGTAAGGTACTTGAAGATGTGTTTGTATATAGTTTGAAGATTGCTATTGTGTAGATTAGCTTACCATAATATGTTTTTTAAAACAATATTACATAAAGACAGGTCCGTGTGTTTGACGAATATTACAAAATGTTTTTTTTATCCAGCCTTGAATGCTCCTCCGTCTTTCCACCTGCAAAGACAGAAACTGGAACGAGCAAAGGTGTTGATTATAATACATAAGATTAATTATAAAAGTTTCAAATTTGTTCAATTATCTCACATTATCTTTATTTTAACTATTTATTTTGTCACATAGTTTAAATTTGTTTATCTATGAACCTGCTAATGTATTATTTGATTATTTAATTTAGAAGGATTCTGGTCGTAATAAAAAATATTTTTATAATCTACCTTCAAACCTTATAAGTAAGTATAAAAACTTAAGTTAATTAATTAATATTATACAAGAAAAACCACCAAACCCAACTTCATGTAGTTTATATTCCCTGTATTTATAGATGAGTAACATTCTTAAAAACAAGATACAGTATCGACCTGACCGACAGAAACTGGTTCATCAACATATCCTTGAAGGTGGGAATTATAATTTAAAATTTCTTTTAACACTACTTAGAAGTTTGCCATTTCTTCAGGAATACATACATTTTTAATACGTATTTTACATTCATAAAAGTCTTTAGCTTGTAATGAATGAGCATTTATAGTTTAATTTTATTTACTGCAGAAAAAATTAATGTGTTTTTAAGTGTGCTAAGCCTGACATGTGACAGTCCATTAGAGTGACTTATTAATTAGGGTGAAGGTTATTTTTAGCCCTAAAGAATGTTAATTGGTAGTCTATATGATGTTTCTAGATTTTTTAGCATTGCCTTTATTTGGTAGTGTAACACATAAATATCAAATATACACATTTTATTTGATAATGAATTCAGTATAGAGAAAGTGAAAAGAATAGCTGATCCTTGTCAGTTAAATTTATGGCATTTCTAGTGTTATTCTTTTATAATTAGCTTCCACATTTACTGGTACAAATATTTAAAAAATTTTCTAAACTTTTCAAGCTCCACCCACATTTTACTTTTTTGTAGAGTGCTCTTTGAACTCAGATGTTGTAAGCTTTAGGTTTTTGTAATTATAAAGTGATAGTTTATATGTAATGTTACATTCCACTTCTAGTAGAAAACTCAGAAAAAGTTAATGTTGCTTTAAAATTACATTTCTTCCCCTTGTCAGTTGATACAAGAATACCAGCTGTTGTGTACGTTGCTCTTACGTTACATTTCTTTCATTTGTCAGTTGATACAAGAATACCAGCTGATGTGTATGTTGCTCTTACGTTACATTTCTTCCCTTTGTCAGTTGATACAAGAATACCAACTGTATGTTGCTAGTAAATGAGATTTATATTTTTTTATAATTTTCTAGTGATATAGGAGGTAAGAACATGTTTATAATTTTCTAGTAATATATATATATAATAGATACGACAATTGACCCCAGTCTTCACGAGAAGCAGAAGCAGCTGAAGAAAGCTCGGCTTACAGACAACCTCAACAACCGCATTTCACATCGACCTGGACCTCTAGAGCTGATTAAAGGAAACATTCTTTGTGCTGATGAAAGACTAACACAAGCCATAAAGGGTAGGATTAAGTCTAAGTCCAGTTTGATAATATGTGAATAGTTATTATACATGAATCACAGTGATTTCTTGCTTCAATGACATTATGTAACATAAGAAAGATAGATTTTTTTGTAAATTTATTTACAAATTTTATAGTTTACTTAAAGATTAAGTTTTGTGTATAATATAAAAAAGTTAAAAACAAATACCACACTTCAAAGCTTGAAACAAAAAAGAAAAGAGAGAATTTTATTATTAAGCAGTCAAATAAACTATATGTTATTTATTCAAAATACTGAGTTGTATATCTCAAATGACGGAAATATGTAACTCCAAGACCATGACTTGAACCCAGGATCAGTGCTCTATTGCTGAATAATGGAATTTCAAAATAAATATAGTATTGTGGATGTACTTTGTATGAGTTGATCTTAGTACGTATCGTAATGTATTTTGTACCATACTCATAGTAAGAAGCTAAAAATAAACAGCAATAGGGACGACTTGTACCGGTCATGTTCATTAATAAAGCCTGTATCAGACCTCTACTAGATCGTGGCAATATGATAACTTGTAACACCAAATTAATAAACTTCAGAGTCGGAAAAAACGAGTAGTTGCAACAGCTCTTTGCCTACCACTCTGCATTCCCACCTGTTATAAACACTCCTTCCCTGAGATACCAAAAGTAAAAGACATTCCATACTTAAACTAGCCTCCTTCTTTTATAGTAAATGTTGTCTCCATTCCTAGCTGCCATTCTGAATCCTGGCATATCACCGTGCGGTTCAATCACTACCTAAAATCCATTTCCAAATACAAACAGTAATTAAATCCAATTTCCCATAGGGCCTTTTTCTTATAACTTTTTAATGGGGAAACATTAACACTAATAACATACACATCAAACCTGCTAATCAATAACAAAATAATCTATATTAAGAAAAACTTAAGTGTTTTTATCTGAACCTTTCTTAGGGTACTGATCAGGTGGAATATATGATGAAAATAGTCTTTTCTCAGGGTACTGATCAGGTGGAATATATGGTGAAAATAGGCTTTTCTCAGGGTACTGATCAGGTGGAATATATAGTGAAAATGTTTTTCTCAGGGTACTGATCAGGTGGAATGTATAGTGAAAATAGGCTTTTTCTCAGGGAACTGATCAGGTGGAATATATGATGAAAATAGGCTTTTCTCAGGGTACTGATCAGGTGGAATATATGGTGAAAATAGGCTTTTCTCAGGTACTGATCAGGTGGAATATATGGTGAAAATATGTTTTTTTCAGGTACTGATCAGGTGGAATATATAGTGAAAATATGTTTTTCTCAGGTACTGATCAGGTGGAATATATAGTGAAAATGTTTTTCTCAGGTACTGATCAGGTGGAATATATGGTGAAAATATGTTTTTCTCAGGTACTGATCAGGTGGAATATATAGTCAAAATATGTTTTTCTCAGGTACTGATCAGGTGGAATATATGGTGAAAATATTTTTTTCTCAGGTACTGATCAGGTGGAATATATGGTGAAAATAGGTTTTTCTAAGTTGATGCTACTTATAGTATGTTTCATTCCTATAATATACCACAATTCTGTGATATGTTCTAATCATTCAAATTATTAGTGTTTTTGGTTGTGTGTAGTACTTAATATATAGATATTGTGTACAATTTATTAATACTGGATACAGCAGTTTGTCATTTCAATTTTTAGCATCAGTTTTATTTTATCCAGAGGGACAAATAACTTTCAGGAAAACTTGTGAGGGAGAAACAATCCAGCATCCATCCCCACAGCTTATGAACGAGGAAGAAAGCAGTAGTGATGGAGCCTTATCGTCTCCTCAAGAGACAAACGGACAGTCACACAGCAGGTTTGATCTCATTATTAAACCCTGAGCTGTTAGAGCTCCAAAATATAATATTAGTATTTTAAAACTTTTCATTCTTTCACATCTCACTGAGAGTTCTAAACGTATTACTTAAATCAATACATTTTGATTTCATGTATCAAGTCTTTTCATTTTTTTAATTTTATTTTTCAGAGCTATTTATAAAAAAAACAAAAAATAGTAACATTTAATTGCAGGTTTTTTCTAAAAAATACAAATAAATCATGATTTGGTCTTAATATTGTATCGAATGTTTCTTGGGAGAAAGTTTTAGCTCGTGTTTATTAGAGAATAAAATATTATTACCATGTCATTTAGCAATAACATTCAGTTACTGTTGTAAAGTTGTAGGATCCAACCAGGATTGTGAGTGTTGGCTTTTACTGTCGTCCTAGAGTCTTGAAGTTTACTTAAGTTACAGAATAAAGACAGTTTACAAAGTATGAAATGGAGGATAAGACATTGTCTTCTTTTCAAATCATTTTCATACAGTTACCTGGAATGTAATATTTGGTATTTCTTTTCTTCAATAAATTATGTTTTTACTTTCCAATAAATCGACTATAAAATATTAATGTAATTCAACAGCTTTCCATCACTGGACACAAGTGAGACATCTCCAATTTTGGAGTCCCCGAACTCTAATAAAACTACATCTCTCTCTTCTCCTGGGAGTTCTCCATTGTCCTTACATGCTGTTTCTACCCCGTGTCCACCAACAACCAGCTCTGTGACAGATTCACCGTGCCATGGTCAGAGTAAAGACGGTATGAGTGGCAGCAGAAGTCGAAAAAAATCTAAATCAAAGTTTCAGCCAAAAACAAGAACCATCAAATTTCATGAATATAAAGTAAGGAAGCATTTTTCATGTCTATCAGTTGATGATGGAGCTTTTTTGGATATGTATATAAAGATATCACTAAAGTTCATACAGAATAAACAGTAATTACAACAAAAATAAACCAGCTAAAAATAACCCTAATAAACCATTTAGTGAGTAAGCTTGATCTTTTTGAAATATATAGTAAGCATAAAGCTTATGTCAATGGTTAATTCATTAAAGGCTCCGCATGACCAGGTGGTTAGGGCACTTGACTCGCAATCTGAGAGTCGCGGGTTCGAATCCGCGTCCCACCAAACATGCTCACCCTTTCAGCCATGGGGGCATTATAATGTGATGGTCAATCCCACTATTCATTTATAAAAGAGTAGCCCAAGAGTTGGCGGTGGGTGGTGATGACTAGCTGCTTTCCCTCTAGTCTTACACTGCTAAATTAGAGACAGCTAGTGTGGGATAGCCCTCATGTAGATTTGTACAAAATTCAAAAACAAACAAACAAATCATTAAAAGTGTTGATTTTTCAGCTAGTAACTATTAAGGTTTGAACTTATAATCTTTCACTAAGCAATGTGCCCCAACCGTAGAATACGTGATCTTCAATATAGAGATTGTCCTACTGATAGATTGATCTTTACTAATGTTGCCTTAATGTAGAACTTGTAAAGTCATGGCTACTTGCATAAAAAGTAATCTCTGTAAATTGTTAGGAGTCTTCTTATCAAAATATAAGAAGAATATATTAAAAAACATCATTTCATATAATTAGTATACACAGGTGAAAGAAGGATCAGTTACTAAAGCCAACATCAGAGTTAACATTAGTTGAAAGAGGGATCAGTTACTAAAGCCAATATCAGAGTTAATATTAGTTGAAAGAGGGATCAGTTACTAAAGCCAATATCAGAGTTAACATTAGTTGAAAGAAGGATCAGTTACTAAAGCCAATATCAGAGTTAACATTAGTTGAAAGAAGGATCAGTTACTAAAGCCAATATCAGAGTTAACATTAGTTGAAAGAAGGATCAGTTACTAAAGCCAATATCAGAGTTAACATTAGTTGAAAGAAGGATCAGT
>NW_013677527.1:3903-6865 GCF_000517525.1 Limulus polyphemus | reverse complement strand
TTGAAAGAAGGATCAGGGTTAACTCTGATATTGGCTTTAGTAAATCCTTCTTTCACCTAATCAGTTACTAAAGCCAATATCAGAGTTAACATTAGTTGAAAGAAGGATCAGTTACTAAAGCCAATATCAGAATTAACATTAATTGAAAGAAGGATCAGTTGGTGGTGTTGACTATTTGCCTTCTTTCTGATCTATCACTTTAAAATTAGTGGAAATAGTCCTTAAGTAGGTTTATGAAAAAATCAACAAACAAATCATTATAAAAGGCTCTGTCTCAAGATTGTCATGTCCAAAGAACACCCACCCTTCCTAATGCTTTTCATAATCTCTAATGTAGGATGGCAGTTTCCCATCACCCATTTCAATAATAAGATTGTATAGAAATTCATAGGTATTGCTCTCAGTGATTTGACTGATATATTTTCATATGGAATAGCATGAATACCCATTTCACTCTCCAGACAGAGATCTTACTGGATTATGTTGCATACTGTTGCCTGTGGTACATTCATGGTTTTTGTGACTGATCTTTGTATTTGTGGATTCTCACTTGTTACAAGACATTGCATTTTGCTTACCATAGCTGGGATATTACTGGTTTCAGGTCTTTTTCTGAGTGGTCTTCATGGCCCAAATTGATCCATATTTCTTTGTCATCCAATGTCATTAAGTACAAGGTATATTCTCATCTTGTAAATTCTAAATCTCCAAACTGACCACATCTTTATGATCTGAATGTGTGAATACTTTATGTTGGAAAGGGCTGTTAGATACCCTTTCCAAAATCAGTAACATTTTCATGGCATCACACTACCTGTGAAATGCCAAAATGCATTTCTGCTACACACTGTATACCTGGACTTTATATATTGGCTGTGGTTGTCACATTGGCTTGCTTATTTGCATATTCAAATTGCTTATACAATAACATACTCAACCATTGTTAATAATTATATATTTTTTATATCTTAAACATAAACAAGCTCAATAAGTAGATTTGTTTTATATTATTTATAATAATAAAAAACTTTAAAACCAAATAAATAATAACTAAAATAAAAAGAAAGTAAGAAAGTGATGGCCATTCAAAGTGACTTTTGACTTCATTCATCAAAGAACGTGTAGCAAGAAAAAAAATAAAATAAAAGTTTTACATATGTAAAAACACTTAAACAGTCCAATAGCCTGGTGGTTGGGTCACAATCTGTGGATTGAAACTCAGAGCTGAACATGTTTATTCTTTCAGACATGGGGACATTATAATGTGATGGTGAATCCCACCATTTGTTGGTAAAAGAATAGCCCAAGATTTGGAGGTTGATGCTGATGGCTGGTTGCATTCCTTCTGGTCAGCAGATCAAAATTAGTACCAGACAACCTAAGCAGCCCTGCCATAAAACAAAACAAGTAGATAGTGTAAATTATCCTTTCATGCCATATTATATCTTATCCTTTTTCCTTATTATACTTTGGGAGGTTTTTTTTTACTTTGGCTCCAATATTTTAACTTGTAATGTTCAGATATTTTGATATACCATGAAGTACTGTATGAAGATGTTTCTTTCTGTTAAAAACTAGTTTTAACACTCAAGACTGTGGATTTGTGATTATCTATAATAATAAAAGGGTGTGTCTGTGACCACCATAGCTTCAAGAGTAAAGATCCTAGAAACCTGAAATATTGCACCCATACTAAGTGGACCCTGAGGTTGTGCACCTGGGTATTATTACTTATCCATCTGCATGTACATGTGTGTAAGCACATCTTATTGTGAAGAAAGCTAGCATAAAACCACATAGAAAAGAATATGTGACTGCCATAGCTCCAAGAGTAAAGAACCTAGAAACCTGAAATATTGCATCTATACTAAGTGGACACTCAGGGTGTACAACTGGATATTATTACTTATCCATCTGCATGCATTCATGTCCATATGCATCTGTTTATGTAGACTATGTAGACAAGAACTGTGACTGCCATAGCTCCAATTAGAAAGAACCTAGAAACCTAAAATTTTGCAGCCTTTCTAAAGGGACCCTGAGGGTGTGCACCTGGGTATTACTTATTTTATCTACACGTGTGTGAGCATTCACATATTGCTTAGCAACAAATGTATATGGGTTATACTTTTATGCTAAAAAGGGTTCAGAATACACACACTATCAACCTAATAACCTGAGCACAGGCAGGTACTTTCGCTAGTGATAAATAGTAAGGAAATTCTAACATATTATTTTTACTTTTTTTCAATGGTAGATTTCTTCTTATTTTTCAGAACCAATGCTGTGAAAAGTCAAAATATTCAAATAAAATCCTGATATATGTGAAATTATAGCTAGAATAATTCCTTACAACCATCTTATTTAGACATGATAGATATCTTTCTTTTTTACACAATGGCACTCTATCTGGACAAATTGTAATTAAATGACCACCATTTTGTCTTTATTGACCTCGTTGGTGTCAGAAAGCTCTCTTTTTTTCTCTGCTACTTTTACTCACTAACCTTGCCAATTCTCATGCGACTGAACTTTTTCATATATTTTGTAAAATTAGAAGGAGTTCCTATCATAAAGTCCCAGCAAATATTTTTGTTAAGAATTTTTTTACTCATTAGAGATTAATATGTCTCTGAAAGATGATAAACTTCAGAAAAATAATTAGATTAGGACAAAAGAAGGATTGATGTACTGTAAATTATTTCTATGATTAGTGACATCTAATTTAGTTAAAAGTATCCTTAAACTGCAGAAAGTGATAAATATTTAAAATACATAGGGTCCCCCTAGTGCTCAGAAAAACCACACAGTACTGTCAAGTCCAGTAGAGACTACATACGAATTACTGCTTCAACAACAACAACTCTTCCTACAGTGGCAGCTGGAGTGGCGACACAAATATCCTCAGATCGTAGTACCATCTGGTTTCTGTAACAACTTGTCTTCTGGTGAAGTAAGTTGT
>NW_013677527.1:0-2903 GCF_000517525.1 Limulus polyphemus | reverse complement strand
TTTTTGTAGAACTGTAGACAGTTATAAAGATACTTGTTGTGTAGAACTGTAGACAGTTATAAAGATACTTGTTGTGTAGAACTGTAGACAGTTATAAAGATACTTGTTTTGTAGGATTGTAGACAGTTATAAAGATACTTAATTGTGTAGGACTGTAGACAGTTATAAAGATACTTGTTTTGTAGGACTGTAGACAGTTATAAAGATACTTGTTGTGTAGGACTGTACACAGTTATAAAGATACTTGTTGTATCGGACTGCACACAGTTATAAAGATACTTGTTTTGTAGGACTGTAGACAGTTATAAAGATACTTGTTTTGTAGGACTGTAGACAGTTATAAAGATACTTGTTGTGTAGGACTGTACACAGTTATAAAGATACTTGTTGTATCGGACTGCACACAGTTATAAAGATACTTGTTTTGTAGGACTGTAGACAGTTATAAAGATACTTGTTGTGTAGGACTGTACACAGTTATAAAGATACTTGTTGTGTGGGACTGTAGACAGTTATAAAGATACTTGTTGTGTAGGACTGTAGACAGTTATAAAGATACTTGTTTTGTAGGACTGTAGACAGTTATAAAGATACTTGTTGTGCAGAACTATAGACAGTTATAAAGATACTTGCTGTGTGGGACTGTAGACAGTTATAAAGATACTTGTTGTGTAGGACTGTAGACAGTTATAAAGATACTTGTTTTGTAGAACTGTAGACAGTTATAAAGATACTTGTTGTGTAGAACTGTAGACAGTTATAAAGATACTTGTTGTGTAGAACTGTAGACAGTTATAAAGATACTTTCTACAGTCCCACACAGCAAGTATCTTTATAACTGTCTACAGTCCTACAAAACAAGTATCTTTATAACTGTCTATAGTTCTACACAACGTCTACAGTCCTACAAAACAAGTATCTTTATAACTGTCTACAGTCCTACAAAACAAGTATCTTTATAACTGAAGTATCTTTATAACTGCTGTGTGGGACTGTAGACAGTTATAAAGATACTTGTTTTGTAGGACTGTAGACAGTTATAAAGATACTTGTTTTGTAGGACTGTAGACAGTTATAAAGATACTTGTTTTGTAGAACTATAGACAGTTATAAAGATACTTGTTGTGCAGAACTATAGACAGTTATAAAGATACTTGTTGTGTAGAACTGTAGACAGTTATAAAGATACTTATTGTGTAGGACTGTAGACAGTTATAAAGATAATTGTTGTGTAGAACTGTAGACAGTTATAAAGATAATTGTTGTGTAGAACTGTAGACAGTTATAAAGATACTTGTTTTGTAGGACTGTAGACAAAGTTGTAAACATTCTTGTTTGTAGAACTATACACTAAGATAAGATGAGTTGCATTCAGGTAACTGATGTGTAAAAAGTGAAGAAATATAGATTTTTCCTCACAATTTACTGTTTCATTTTATTTATTTATCAATATGCATAATGAGTTGTATGATTTATCTCTTAATGATGGTTTCATTTCTGACAGTGAGTGACCTGAAAGCTGAATTAAAAAGACGAAATTTGCCAGTGTCAGGTCCTAAACCTCAGCTCATTGAGCGTTTGAAGACTCATTCTAATGTAACCCCAAGCACTTCCACAGCATCTTCGTCTGCTTTCACAAATGTTTCTTCTACTGTAAATACTAGTGGTCCATCAACACCAGTCAGTGTGGGTGGAAACTTTCTTGACAACATGCCCTCAGTTCTTCAATACACCACTGACCATGACATTAATTCAATGTCTCCTGTGGTGGGCATCGAAACAGTGACTAATGAGGTTCCTGCGTTGCCTAGCACTGAATCTAACTTTGAGATTTATCAAGTATCGAATAAGATACAACCTTCACCACATACTGATGCGATGGATACCGAGATGAACATAACACTAGATGTTGGAGAAAGTTCTACTGAAGAGGACATAGTAAGACTTCAACAAAAACGTATTGAGGAGCTCCAGTTGGAGCTTCAGAGGTTAGTATACGGTCCTATATTCAATTCTATAGTGCTTTCTTTTCAGACATTTTGATTTTTTTTTTCATATGAAAATTCCTTTATTACTATGTATTATGAGTGCTTTTTTCACTTTGAATTTGGTACAATTGATATGTGATATTGTTGTAATCCTGTGATGTATGTGATTTGTCAACTTGTATTGTTAAGATTTATTTTTAAATATAGTCTACCATGTTTGATAGAGTAGTTCACTAGGTGTTTTATATACAGTCTACTATGTTTGGTAGAGTAGTTCACTGGGTGTTATATATATATAGTCTATTGTATTTGGTAGAGTAGTTCACTAGGTGTTATATATACAGTCTACTATGTTTGATAGAGTAGTTCCCTGGGTGTTATATATATAGTCTACTATGTTTGATAGAGTAGTTCACTGGGTTTTATATATATAGTCTACTATGTTTGATAGAGTAGTTCCTTGGGTGTTATATATATAGTCTACTATGTTTGGTAGAGTAGTTCACTAGGTGTTACATATACAGTCTACTATGTTTGATAGAGTAGTTCACTGGGTGTTATATATATATATAGTCTACTATGTTTGATAGAGTAGTTCCTTGGGTGTTATATATATAGTCTACTATGTTTGGTAGAGTAGTTCACTAGGTGTTATATATACAGTCTACTATGTTTGATAGAGTAGTTCCCTGGGTGTTATATATATATATATATTATATAGTCTACTATGTTTGGTAGAGTAGTTCACTGGGTGTTATATATATATAGTCTACTATGTTTGATAGAGTAGTTCCTTGGGTGTTATATATATAGTCTACTATGTTTGATAGAGTAGTTCCTTGAGTGTTATATATATATATAGTCTACTATGTTTGATAGAGTAGTTCCTTGGGTGTTATATATACAGTCTACTAT
>NW_013677526.1:7788-12861 GCF_000517525.1 Limulus polyphemus | reverse complement strand
ACTCTTTCAAAGGTAACATTTGATTTTGTCCAGTTAGACTTGGAAGTTAATCAACTCTTTCAAAAGTAACATCTTATTTTGTCCAGTTAGACTTGGAAGTTAATCAACTCTTTCAAAGGTAACATTTGATTTTGTCCAGTTAGACTTGGAAGTTAATCAACTCTTTCAAAAGTAACATCTAATTTTGTCCAGTTGGACTAGAAGGTAATCAACTCTTTCAAAAGTAACATCTGATTTATTCTATTCCGAACAGAACGAAGTCTTTCTGGTTTAACAGCTCGTTAAACTCTGACTCGTCAAGAAGGCTTATCTCACTTTCATTATACTGACAGCAAAAGGGGAGATGAATACGTGAGACTCTTTCGCTAAAGAACGTTCCCTTCTTTCCCACCAATGCGCAACTGAATCGTGATAGAAACGCGGAATCGGTCGCGCGGCTAACATCGTAACAACACATGCGCTGAACGTTAATGTCCTAGCTGCAACTAGCTAGAATTGCTCCTCTCCAGCAGATCCAGAGGTTGTCCATTCAGCGATCGGAATACTTGCGAAAATATCTGAACAACAGCGTCAGCAATGCTGCTACGAAGTCTCCGCGGTCCAGGACTATGATGGACTTAGCGACCTCTTTTTCCTCACTACTAAGGTCAAGGATGTCATCTAACAAAACAATCTTTCTCTGCCCGCCATACATTGTAGTCCACGTGGTTTGCAAGGTCAGAAAAGATTTGTTGTAAACAACAAAGCAACTTTTTTCTGTGGACTTCAGTTTTGGGTATGTATCGTGAGCTTTTCTACTCATAAAAATAACAAAGTCCAAACTTTCTCTGTACAATTAATGAACTTTTACATGAAAATTTGAAACATTTTGATCCATTTGTTCCACGAAAGACATCACAAGTCGGAGTATGTGATTATAATGACAGAACATTAAAGTATACTGATATACTGCAATTCTAAAGTTTCATTTTGGTTTCTACAAAATTCTTCTTCTTAAGTGTGACACACGGATAATTAACCCAAGAGATACACGTTAAACAACAAAACTGTTTAATTTTATAACAGAAATTGAAAGTGCATTGGTTACTCATCGGTACAAGCCGAAAGTAATTTTAATTATACAGTTAAAAGTTTCCCAAACGTAAAGTAAAATTTTGGGTTAATACAGCTACTTTATAATGATGACAGTAATGACATCGTACGTGCGTCGAGTACGGTTTTTTTTCAAACTAGCTCATTTTGTCAGTTTAAATCAGATATGTGGCCATACCGAGACGCAATAAATGTTTCGTTTATAACTCAAAAGGCATATTTGTTAGTGTCGAAGGAAAAAAAAAACAGTGTACAGATTTTTCCTTCCCTCTCATCTGATCTTACGACATTGTTTTTAGATTCTACACAGATTTTTCCTTCCTTCTCATCTGATCTTACGACATTGTTTTCGGAGTCTACACACATTTTTCCTTCCCTCTCATTTGATCTTACGACATTGTTTTCGGATTCTACACAGATTTTTCCTTCCTCTCATCTGATCTTACGACATTGTTTTCGGATTCTACACAGATTTTTCCTTCCCTCTCATCTGATCTTACGACATTGTTTTCGGATTCTACACAGATTTTTCCTTTCCTCTCATCTGATCTTACGACATTGTTTTCGGATTCTAGACAGATTTTTCTTCTTCGACAAATCAAATGACCTATAGCTTATAAAATATGATTGAATGTAACAATTTCATTCTCTACAACCTAATATGAATTTAAATTACATATCGTAGACACTCCTTTTATAACTGACACAAAAACAAACCGTAAGATTATAAAGAACTCTTCGGTTAATGTTTTTATTAAGTAATTGTTTTTTTCTAAAGGAAAACAAACAAAAAACTTTTGCTACTGACAGTGTAACATCAACCGAAATAGATTCCGTCTGTTAATTTTATATAAAAAAAGAAAGAAATATTAGTACTATTTGAGAGAGTTTCTTAACTTCCAAGTCCAACTGGACGAAATCAAATGTTACTTTTGAAAGAGTTGATCAACTTCCTAGTCTAACTGGACAAAATCAAATGTTACTTTTGAAAGAGTTCATTAACTTCCAAGTCTAACTGGACAAAATCAGATATTACCTTTGAAAAAGTTAATTAACTTCCAAGTCTAACTGGACAGAATCAGATGTTACTTTTGAAAGAGTTGATTAACTTCCAAGTCTAACTGGACAAAATCAGATATTACCTTTGAAAGAGTTGATTAACTTCCAAGTCTAACTGGACAAAATCAGATGTTACCTTTGAAATAGTTGATTAACTTCCAAGTCTAATTGGACAAAATCAGATGTTACCTTTGAAAGACCTGATTAACTTTCAAGTCTAACTGGACAAAATCAGATGTTACTTTTGAAAGAGTTGATTAACTTCCAAGTCTAACTGGACAAAATCAGATGTTACCTTTGAAAGAGTTGATTAACTTCCAAGTCTAACTGGACAAAATCAGATATTACCTTTGAAAGACCTGATTAACTTCCAAGTCCAACTGGACAGTCCGCAATTCGTACGGCTCTGTTTGACTTTTACAACTATTTTAGTTTTAGAAGTGGGATCAAACTAACAATTATCATGAGAAACTTACATAGCCGTATTTTTTTTCCACTTTCTAGCAGCCTTCTTAAAAAAGTTTACATACCCTTATCTGGTTTTTACTTTCTAGCTAACTCTGAGGTGCTACATTAGTCTCCGCAATTCGTACGGCTCTGTTTGACTTTTACAACTATTTTAGTTTTAGAAGTGGGATCAAACTAACAATTATCATGAGAAACTTACATAGCCGTATTTTTTTTCCACTTTCTAGCAGCCTTCTTAAAAAAGTTTACATACCCTTATCTGGTTTTTACTTTCTAGCTAACTCTGAGGTGCTACATTAGTCGATGATATATGTGGACCCCACCGGTTCAGTCAGTAACCAGTTGAGAGTTCAGCTAGTTTCTTTGAAACTTCTTTTACGAAAAAAACAAAGTAAGATTGTTAGAAAGTTTACCATTTCGGTTATTGTTTGATGTCGTAGAAGAAGATGGCGGGATTCTGTGCTAGAAGTTTTGTAAATAATTATTCTGAAACAATGCTTTGCTTCACCAAAAGTTATTAGTATCCTTTTATTTTTTTAACATTAGTCAGTACGGTAAAAGAAACTTCTGTTCGTTGGTAGCTCATAAATAAATATAAGAGTAAGACGTTTAATAGCAGGATAAGGCTTAAAGGTTTTTATCAGCGAAAGAAAATCGCAATTTTGCCCAAAATTCCGAACACGCTAAACTAGTGTGAGTTCTATATAATATAGAACTGGCCCGGCATGACCATTTGGTTAGGGCACTCGACTCGCAATCTGAGGGTCGCGGGTTCGAATCCCCGTCACACCAAAACATGCTCACCCGGTGTCTCAACTAGGACGTTAGTCCTACTCCCCAATACTCACCTCCAACAGAATTTGGAAACTATTACTAACTACTATCTAGAGCTGCAAATTCATTGTTGTTGTTTTTCTAAATACATCTTTCAAAACTACTGTTTGTGTGTTCAAGACTTTGTTGGTTATCAGATCCCTAATAGCATACGAGTTACACAGAAAGATGTGGAAAACAAAAAAAAAACATGAAATTAATCCCAATAACTGACTGTTGAACGACGTCGTATCTTACACAGTCATTGAGTCATTTCGTCTAGTTGTTTTTGACTATTTCTTTACAAATCATAATAGTGCTCAATACGTAGTCAAGGGCCAATGAACAGTTTGTCTGGGGAAAAAAATATTTCAACAATCAATAAACTATATTTTTTTAGCAAGAAATCTTCGAGCTAATACCTTTGAGTTTTCTTTAATGTTTTCACGATGGCTTGTGAACACTGAGCGCGTATAAGAGGTCTGATGAAAACTGAATATTTTCAGAATGTCTGATTCATACTGAATGTTTTTAAGATGATTGTCGTGAATGGTTAAAGGTGGCTACTAAACACCGAATATTTTGAAGATGGCTAGTGAATACTTAATGTTTCTTAGATATCTGGTGGAAGTTAAATGGTTTAAAGATGGCTGGTGAACATTGAATGGTTTAAAGATGGCTAGTGAACATTGAATGTTTTAAAGATGGCCGGTGAACATTGAATGTTTTAAAGATGGCTGGTGAACATTGAATGTTTTAAAGACAGCTGGTGAACATTGAATGGTTTAAAGATGGCTAGTGAACATTGAATGGTTTAAAGATGGCTGATGAGCATTGAATGGTTTAAAGATGGCTGGTGAAAATTGAATGTTTTAAGGATGGCTGATGAGCATTTAATGTTTTGAAGTCTAGAGATCGTTTCAGGAGGAGTAAAATATTCAAATCAGTTTGATCGTAATGTTTTCTTAGTGGGTAAGTGTTTGGATTCTTAAGGTAACAATTTCTCATTAGTTTTACAACTGGCTTAATATCTGTATCTATTGAGAGATTGATCTAATATTTGATTTCATTTTATTTTTTTTATACTGAAGTATTATATACTCTATAACTTGCTGGGTTTTATTTAAATATTAGACTTCTGTTAGATGGTTCGCTTAACTCTTTTGTGCCACACTATTGACGCAATTCTAATCTTTGAGTGAAAAACATTTCGCAATTTAATCCTGACATTTCTCAAACAAATCAGCCGGTTTTCTGACAGTGGCTAATAAGCGGAATGATACATTTCTACAAACCGTTGTCAGGCTTATCTACAGTCGCCTAATTCTGATTACTAATTAGTTACTAACAATATTTAATACTTATTACTGATTTATTTCGGAGACAAAAACAATTCGTTTATTGACTCCCAACGTAGAAAGTTTAGAGGAAATGTATGCAATGGATATAATAACCATATTCTAGTGGTGAAAATTTAGTTTACCTTCTAGTTAGTTGACTTAATCTATATTTATTAGACCGTTAACTGTTGTTAAAGTGAATTCATTGTTTGGTTGCAATTTGTTTGTCAAGACTAAAACCTCATTATTTTATTTCAGTTTCCTCATGTTAAATGTCAACTTCTGAAGTTGCAGCCCCCCC
>NW_013677526.1:0-6704 GCF_000517525.1 Limulus polyphemus | reverse complement strand
AAGGTGTTACTTTTGAAAGAGTTGATTAACTTCAAGGTCTAACTGGACAAAATCAGATGTTACTTTTGAAAGAGTTGATTAACTTCCAAGTCTAATTGGACAAAATCAGATGTTACCTTTGATAGAGTTGATTAACTTCAAGGTCTAACTGAATCAGATTTGACATTTTCTAACTATAAGAGGAAAACATTTGGAAAAATTCTTAATGAAGTTGAGTAATTAAGTAACTCTTTAAATAAATTAATCTCAGAGACAAACTAGTGTACTTAATGTGTGCACTTATTTATTTTTAAAGAATAATTAATGATTAGAATTCATTGTTACTTTTAAAAGCTTTATTTTCCTAGACAAACGGTAAACAATGTAAGAAAGGTAACCCTATACTGTACAGCCTACCATATGTACAACAATGTAAGAAAGGTAACCCTATACTGTACAGCCTACCATATGTACAACAATGTAAGAAAGGTAACCCTATACTGTACAGGCTACCATATGTACAACAATGTAAGAAAGGTAACCCTATACTGTGCAGCCTACCATATGTACAACAATGTAAGAAAGGTAACCCTATACTGTACAGGCTACCATATGTACAACAATGTAAGAAAGGTAACCCTATACTGTACAGGCTACCATATGTACAACAATGTAAGAAAGGTAACCCTATACTGTACAGCCTACCATATGTACAACAATGCATTAGCTCTGTCTCTTATCTCTTGAACACAAGGGTAATTTAGTTCAGTACAAAGCATTTCGAACGACGAATGTCACAATGCTGAGGTGTAATTAAAGCGTTAGCTCTGTATTTATTTATTTACGGGATATTGAAACGGGTTTTAGAAGTTGATAGTAGAACATAACGTGGAAACAATCACCTATATATAAGAAGAAAGAACAAGATTTCGTATCTGATTGATTTGGAGACGTATATAAAGCCAATAAAATAGTGAACAAGAACTCGTTGATTCTATTTCTAGATGTGGAGCTGTGAAGAGAAAGTTAATGTGGCAGAATGTATCGTAGCCCATTGCATCCTGGGTAGAACGAGTCATGTGGTGTTTAAATATTTATCTCGATATAAACTGACACAAGTTAGCTTGGAACTTTCAAATCACCTCCTTTTCTGTATACGCAGTGTTATTGTAGTATAGGGTTGCTTGGTAACAGTTCTAATCCTCGGGATTTTTATCTTTTATTTTATCTGTTACTGAAAAATAGTATATCTCAACATTAAAAGTTCAATAAATAAGAAGTTGAAGTTGAAGAAGGCCCACAAGCATCCAGCTACACCTCAAAATCAACGGCTGTTCTCACCAAAAAGAAGGCAAAAACAATTAAATCACAACAATGTATTTCGACCACGTGCCTGTTAAGTCTCCTGATGCATGTCCAATGAACTTTGATACTTTTGGACTGTTAAGAAATCTTGGAAGCCAACGTCCACATACAATGAGGAGTGTCTGTGGAAAAGTTTTCAAAGTGTGTAATTTTAGACTGACTTAGATCTCCTTCGCAGCAATTTCTTACTGATGTGTAACTCAGAACGCAATCATGACTATCAAAACAAAATGATCAATAATGTGGGGGAGTAATTCTAAGGGAATCACAAGACCAGAAACTTGCCCCCTTTAGACTGACTTAGATGTCCTTCGCAGCAATTTCTTACTGATGTGTAACTCAGAACGCAATCATGACTATCAAAACAAAATGATCAATAATGTGGGGGGAGTAATTCTAAGGGAATCACGAGACCAGAAACTTGCCCCCTTTAGACTGACTTAGATCTCCTTCGCAGCAATTTCTTACTGATGTGTAACTCAGTACGCAATCATGACTATGAAAACAAAATGATCAATAATGTGGGGGGAGTAATTCTAAGGGAATCACGGAACCATAAACTTGCCCCCCCCCCCAGTGGCTCAGCAGTTAATCTGCGGACTTATAACGCTAAACATCGGTGGGTTTCGGTACCCGTGGTAAGCACAGTACAGATAGTCCATTTTATGGCTTTGAGCTTAACAACAATTCAAAACAAACAGGCCTGGAACTTTGTAAACGTTTGACCTCGGTAAAGCGGTTTCTCTAAGCTTCACTTCAAATCATTTTAATTATTTCAATTGTTTTGAATGTTCCAGAATTTATAAATGTTGAAGTAAGTATTTCAGTTAAAGGAAAGGGCAGGTTTGTGTGTGAAAAACAATGCTTGTGCTTTATTAAACATGACGTATCTGTGTAAACCAACATCAATTGTTTTGAATGTTCCAGAATTTATAAATGTTGAAGTAAGTATTTCAGTTAAAGGAAAGGGCAGGTTTGTGTGTGTGAAAAACAATGCTTGTGCTTTATTAAACATGACGTATCTATGTAAACCAATATCAATTGTTTTGAATGTTCCAGACTTTATAAATGTTGAAGTAAGTATTTCAGTTAAAGGAAAGGGCAGGTTTGTGTGTGAAAAACAATGCTTGTGCTTTATTAAACATGACGTATCTATGTAAACCAATATATATATGTTCACAGTGCCTAAGTAAATTTGTTGTATTTATGCAAAACAATTTTAAACTAAATATAGTTTATCTGTGAGAAATAATGCTTAACTAGATATGATGTATATATGTAAAACAATATTTAACTAAAACATAATAGTATCTATATATACAAAGTTTAATAGAATATTGTGTATATATATATATATATATATATGTGTGTGTGTGTGTGTGTGTGTGTGTAAAAATGCTTCAGTAAATATGGTGTATTAATGAAAACAATACTTAACTAGATAAGGTGTATTTATGTACAATACCGCTTATTTAAATATGGTGTGTTTATGTGAAGTAATGCTTACCTAAATATTATATATATATATGTAAACCAACATTTCACTCAATATGGTGCATATACATACAGCAATATTACATATATTGTATTCACTCGAACATAAAATACAGATATGATTGTTTACTTAATTAAGTAAATTCTTCGTGTAGCATTCCTGGTTAGCTACTTAATTTCATATTTACTTTCGCCAGTCACTTTCGTGTTGCCCCTAGTGGCACAGCGGTATGTCTGCGGACATACAACGCTATAAACCGGGATTCGATACCTTTGGTAGGCAGAGCACAGATAGCTCATTGTGTAGCTTTGTGCTTAATTTCAAACAAACAAACACTTTCATGTCTAACATTTTAGAAAGATTCAACGAAACTGGTATTTGTTTTGTTTGTTTCTGTCTCCCCTAGTGGCCATCTAATAAAATTTTATGTACATATCTTCTACCATGCGAAGTCTAAAACGAAGAGCATGGTTTTGGTGAACAGGAATATAGACAAAATGGTTCTTTAAACTATGCAGACCTAATTTAAGTAAATCTGACTGCGGTATTTTTTTATTTTCTTCATTGTAGCTTGAAAGACTGAAGATATTCAAATTGCTTACTTTACTTTGTTGAACTGGCATGCAAAACCATTCAAAGATGGCAGAAATTGACAATAAACCAGTCGTAGCAAACACCAGAATCTTATTTTTTGTATTCGCTGCTTAAAAGCTTCCTTACTGCTGACCTAACAAAGCTTATTGTTTATTTAAACATCTTGTAGTCCAAATCAAATACTTTTTATTGACATGTCAGTAGACTTCTACGTGTACAGCATTAGTGACCCTCAGCACATGTAAAAGATATACGATTTCAGTCCACGTTCGCTGCAACATGTCCACAGTTACAGTGGCGATGGTGTCCGTTATCCTGGTTTTTTGTTCCGTGATACACGATGCCCTTAACATACCCCCAAAGAAAGAAGTCTAGTGGAGTGATGCCTGGTGAACGCGGAGGCCACGGAATTAGACCACCCCACAAGCCAAACGACGCATTGAGTCTTTTCTTCCACGGTTGCCATTTTACTGGTAACGCAACTCACTGGAGTGAAATCAAACACGATAATAAAAACTGTTTGAGTTAGGCTACAAGATGTTGAAAATTGCATGGCTGTATTCTTTAGTTATTTAATTACTAAATGTTAAAAAAGAAAATATAATTTAGGGCCACCATGTAGTTTAAATCTTTTCCTAACGGAAATTATTCCTTGTACAGTAGTGTCGTCTACCGACCGGAAAGTGAAATATAGTAACCACCCTGTTGTGAGCGGACTAATTTGAATCTAGATAAACCCATTCTTCTCCGATGAAACTCTAGGGAGGTCGAACGTGGGCTGCAGTGGTAAGCCTGCCGAACTGTGGATCTGAGGTTTATGGGTCGCAGTTCGTTGCCACAAAAAACAAAAACGAAATCGCGCTTTGCATTTTCGGGCCTTATATGCGTGATAAGAATGACGGTCGAATCCCATTAACCGATTTTTGGTGGGTTTTGTTGAATAGCTCTCCTCCCTCTTGTGGGTTGGTCAATTGCTGGTTTGGTATCTTAGCGATGGTTTCTTGCCTTGTTGAGTAAAGAAAAACAAAAACAAATGAAAGTGAGTGGCAATCATCTTTTTTAAGTAAAACTCTCTGTCATTGTTGATTTTTTAATATGCATATTTGTATTATATCCATTGAGTACCTTGGTCATCCCTACATATAGACTCTACCGACTCTATGATGGTAATCAACCAAAGTGCCCCCAATGGCACAGCGGTATGTCTGCGGACTTACAACGCTAGAAACCGGGTTTCGATACTCGTGGTGGGCAGAGCACAGATAGCCCTTGTGTAGCTTTGTGCATAATTAAAAACATACATCAACCAAAGTTGCCCAAAATGTTGACTTCCAATTTACGCTTTGGGTATATATAAATGTTGCAGTGTGAAATATTTACTGAACGAACTTGCTTAACTTTGAGTGAAATATGTGTAGAAAGTAGGATGACATGGCAAGAATAATTAAAACATTTAGTACTGTATTATGACAATTATTGACGTTCTACGTACCATCGAATAGAATTTTGAAGATTGTTTGTTTTGTAATTATGCACAAAGCTACACAATGGGCTATCTGTGCTCTGCCCACCACGGGTATCGAAACCCGGTTTCTAGCGTTGTAAGTCCGCAGACATACCGCTGTGCCACTGGGGAGCCACGAATATTGTTTGTTTGTAATTAAGCACAAAGCTACACAATTGGCTATCTGTGCTCTGCCCACCACGGGTATCGAAACCCGGATTCTAGCGTTGTAAGTCCGCAGACATAACGCTGTGCCACTTAAGGGCTTGAAGACTGTTATCAGCCATTGGAGACGTAGTGTCTAGCCAGTTTAAGCAGTTTGGCTTTTCAGTGCTACCTTAGTGTTATATGTGGGCAATTAAAGATAATGGGCTTTTTGGCTGTACTCATGTGCGAAACCCAATTACTTTAATAATCCAGACAATATAAACAGACACATCTTACGTTCGAATGGTCAGTTATCAGTTGCATTTAAGCGATTAAAATTATACTACAGACTTTTATGTCATAACGATCCCTTGTGAGACTAGACAAATCATTATTAAATTAATTTTTATATTATCCCAATTAATTACGTTTGAGAGAACACAAATTATAGTTGAAACATTAGAATTAACCTTCGTATTAATCTAACTTATTTTGTCATACGAATTAACCTATTAATATGCATGTGTAAGCAATGGTCTACAATAACCATTCTTAAAGACTAATCGTTCTAAAGCGAATTAAGAGTTATTAACGGTGTTTTTAATGGATTTTTTCCAGTAAAATTGGAAATGCCACTGACATTTTTATCAAATATTTCAATATATCCCACTTAATTCGAATCTTTTCTGTGTGGCCATATAATAAAATAAACCTTCGTATAGACTGAGGTATAAAGAACATTACCTTGAAATAATAAGAATTTCATTTTTCGAATCTATTTTGGTGAAATCCCATCTGAGTCTCATCTTCTTTTTTTTTTTCTTATATGGTTTGCAGTTATTTTATTCTGTTTAACTTCTTATCCGTGGTGGACTTGACGGCAGGAAGGTTTCTTTGGATTTCATATACTCTGATAAGCAGACTCATTTGTTTCATTGTATTAAGGTTTACGAGAGATCTACGTTGGGTGTTCCAGAACAGTCTGACTCGTAATGCTTCTGTATATGTTATATCATGAGAACCTCATTCCTTCAGCGGGAAATGTACTTGAATAAGAACGTTTATATAACTCCTCTAAAAGTTTGGCTTCCTTGAAATGGAAAATAGCCTAACCTAAATGGTTTATATTCAGTGATTTCTGCCTAATACAACGTCGAAACTCAGAAGTTATATGTTAGGTAATGACTATCTGTGTATGAGTTATAACGTTACTGAATATTGCCGAATATTTCTTTCGAGTTGCACATAAAAAGATGTTTTAGTGAACATTTTAGTTCAAAGTACATGAACATTAGTGCTAAAGGTTTGGGCTCAAAGAATCTTTGTAGAATAATTATATTTCCTTTGTTTTGTTTTATCACCTTCTGAGCTGTACGATTAAATGAAACTAATGTAACGTAAAAACATTTTTTTTTGTTCTCACACACATTCCTAAATAATCCTCTTTTCATCAAATGCTAGTTTAGACGTCCAGTCTGATGATAAATCACTATTTTTTATGGTTGGAAAGAAATAATAACTAACTTCAGTAAGTAACTATTAACTAACTATTTTATAATATCTAAGTCTGACTGAGTACAAGTACCTATTTTATAATATCTAAGTCTGACTGAGTACAAG
>NW_013677525.1:8419-11937 GCF_000517525.1 Limulus polyphemus | reverse complement strand
AAACAATAGCTTTAGATACTGGTGTCTTATATCCTGGAGCTAATATAGTAGATACCAGGAAACAATAGCTTTAGATACTGATGTCATATGCTGAAGCTAATACAGGAGATACCAGAAAACAATAGCTTTAGCTACTGGTGTCTTATATCCTAGAGCTAATACAGTAGATACCAGTAAACAATAGCTTTAGATACGAATGTCATATGCTGGAGCTAATACAGGAGATACCAGTAAGCCGATAGCGTTAGATAATGGTGTCTTATATCCTAGAGGTTATACAGGAGGTACCAATAAGCAAAATATTTGTAACAATTTTAAATAAACGTGTCTTTTAACGTTCTAACCCTTAAAATACACACATTTTTGGGTGTTTAAAAAATATTTTTTCTTCAAAATTACCAAGGTTATTATATTAGGTGTATTTCAATTTTTTTTGTAAAAATTTTTTCTTCTTGCTATTCGACTAGAAATTAAAACATGTCATCATGAGAAGAAAAGAAACAACAGTTAAACCTTAAAATGCCGAAAATAATAATAATATCAATGTCATCATGAGAAGAAAAGAAACAACAGTTAAACCTTAAAATGCCGATAATAATAATAATATCAATGTGATCATGAGAAGAAAAGCAACAACAATTAAACCTTAAATTGCCGAAATTGTTTCAATGTTATTGTGGTAAGAAACAACAACTAAACAACTGAAACGATGCCAGTAGGCGGAATTGCTGTTTAAAGACATATCCCGAGAATGAAAAACATCACAGCATCAAGGGCTGATAGTGTATGACCTAGTTTGAAGTTATAATCCATTATGTTTTAAAGATTTCTTTCATTAAACTATTGGTTAAATGTTTAATATATAATTTATTTTCATTATTTTCCATTTATTTATTATAAATATAATTTTACGAAGATTATTTTACATTGTTAGCTTATATGTATTTAGGACCAACCTCGTGAGGTATTATTGGGATTACGGTCGAAAGTATCAAATATATTCTTATCATTAAAATTGTTTATTTATGACATGACATACTTTTAGTTAGACCCACTGAGTTATTTACTTTTTAGCACTTTTAATCTTTGATGCAGACCGTTCATTACGTGTTGCTATAGATTATCTATGAACTCTCTATTATAATGATTATATTAGGCACTTCACGTATTGATTTACCATGCTTTTTGAAACAAATAGATTTCTTTGGTAGTTTCGTCACAGGCCGATTTTCCATTTCCTTTAAATTTCAAATGAAGCTTTCCTGATCTATGAAACTTGGAAAGAACATCAAATTGGTTTATAACAAGTATTTTACAACCAAAGAAAGCGGAAATTTATAAGCTGGAATTTTGCAGTGTTATTAAATATATTGTTATTACTTTCGACTGAGCAGAAAATAATAAATTAATAGTAAAATGGGATCAACTTTACTGTCGTCGAACAGATATAAACATTAAAGCATTTAGTTTTTGATATATGTGTTTAACAGACGAAGATACGCGTAGAAAGGAAACCGAAAGCATCTGTGTTACTATATATTTGTTTAACAGAAGAAGACACTCGTAGAAAGGAAACTGAAAACATCTGTGTTACTATATATTTGTTTAACAGACGAAGACACTCGTAGAAAGGAAACTGAAAACATCTGTGTTACTATATATTTGTTTAACAGAAGAAGACACTCGTAGAAAGGAAACTGAAAACATCTGTGTTACTATATATTTGTTTAATAGACGAAGACACTCGTAGAACGGAAACCGAAAGTATCTGAGTATTTTTATATTTGTATAACTGAAGAAGATACACACCGAAAAGAACCTTAAAATATTTGTTTATCAGAAGGAGATACACACCGAAAAGAACCTTAAAATATTTGTTTAAAAGAAGGAGATACACACAGAAAAGAAACCTGAAACAGTTGAGTTCTGTATATTTCCTTAACAGAAGAAGATACACGCAGAAAGGAAACCTAAAACATCTGAGTTTGTATACATTTGTTTAACACAAGAAGATACTCGCAGAAAGGAAACCTGAAACATCTGAGTTTGTATATATTTGTGTAACAGCAGAAGATACTCACAGAAAGGAAACCTAAAACATCTGAGTTTGTGTATATTTGTGTAACAGAAGAAGATAAACGCAGAAAGAACACCTAAAACATCTGAGTTTGTATATATTTGTGTAACAGAAGAAGATACTCGCAGAAAGGACACCTAAAACATCTGAGTTTGTATATATTTGTGTAACAGCAGAAGATAAACGCAGAAAAGACACCTAAAACATTTGAGTTTGTATATATTTGTTTGACAGTTAATGTAAGACAGTGATGTAAGACAGTTAATGTGAGACAGTGATGTAAGACAGTGATGTAAGACAGTTAATGTAAGACAGTTAATGTAAGACAGTGATGTAAGACAGTTAATGTAAGACAGTTAATGTAAGACAGTGATGTAAGACAGTGATGTAAGACAGTTAATGTAAGACAGTGATGTAAGACAGTGATGTAAGACAGTTAATGTAAGACAGTTAATGTAAGACAATTAATGTAAGACAGTTAATGTAAGACAGTTAATGTAAGACAGTTAATGTAAGACAGTGATGTAAGACAATGATGTAAGACAGTTAATTTGAATTTAATAAGGTTCACCACGCAGGCTTTACAAATGTTTTAGTTTTTATTGCTAGGCGCTAAAAGCTTCTCTGTTGCTAGGCGTTAAAAGCTTCGTTGTTTCTAGGCGCTAACAGCTTTTTTGTTGCTAGGTGCTAAAAGCTTCTTCGTAGATAGGCGCTAAAAGTCTCTTTTAATTTACCGAAGCTACAATTTACATATTTGATTTTTTATCCTTTTTCTCACAAACAAACTTATCTTGTGTTACTGGATGTTTATTTTGTAACGTAGTGCTTCAACATGACTGAGTTTTATTATAAATAGATAAAAATCGTTCAAAGTTTCAACTTCGTTTATCGGAGAATAAAGAATTTTTCCCACATAATCAATTTGTGATGTAAGAAGCTTTTAATGCCTAGTAACAAATAAGTTTTTAGTTACTAGTTACGAAGAAGAAGCTTTTAGTTACTAGTTACGAAGAAGAAGCTTTTAGCTCCTAGCATCAAAGAAGCTCTGATACGTAACGCATGTAGTCACCAGGCTACTACGTAACGCCTGTAGTCACCAGACTAATACGTAACGCCTGTAGTCAACAGACTAATATGTAACGCCTGTAGTAACCAGACTACTACGTAACGCCTGTAGCCATACAGACTAATAGGTAACGCCTGTAGTCACCAGGCTACTACGTAACGCTTGTAGTCACCAGACTAATACGTAACGCCTGTAGTCACCAGGCTACTACGTAACGCCTGTAGTCACCAGACTAACTACGTAACGCCTGTAGTCACCAGACTAATACGTAACGCCTGTCGTCAACAGACTAATATGTAACGCCTGTAGTCAACAAACTAATACGTAACGCCTGTAGTCACCAGACTACTACGTAACGCCTGTAGCCATACAGAC
>NW_013677525.1:0-8262 GCF_000517525.1 Limulus polyphemus | reverse complement strand
CAAACTAATACGTAACGCCTGTAGTCACCAGACTACTACGTAACGCCTGTAGCCATACAGACTAATAGGTAACGCTTGTAGTCACCAGACTAATACGTAACGCCTGTAGTCACCAGGCTACTACGTAACGTCTGTAGCCATACAGACTAATAGGTAACGCTTGTAGTCACCAGACTAATACGTAACGCCTGTAGTCACCAGACTAATACGTAACGCCTGTAGTCACCAGACTAATACGTAACGCCTGTAGTCACCAGACTAATACGTAACGCCTGTAGTCACCAGGCTACTACGTAACGCCTGTAGTCACCAGACTAATACGTAACGCCTGTAGTCACCAGACTAATACGTAACGCCTGTAGTCACCAGGCTACTACGTAACGCCTGTAGTCACCAGACTAATACGTAACGCCTGTAGTCGCTAGAACTAAATAAAGATAAATACTTCCCTTACCTGCGGCCAAGTTAGAAGTTGCGGGAATCCAGTGGAAAAGTCTGGAGCAGGTTTCGTTCCTAGCCGTGCTGGAGAGAGAGATCTTGATCTCGGCCAAGTCCAAAACTACTTATGACCACTACGAAGAACCGTGTCAGCTCCGGAGTTGTCGCTACTGCGTACTGAAAGGAAGGTAATAATATGAAGAGTGACACCGCGGCGCGTGCCATACAACGACTGCTAGTGATGCGCAAAGGATGATGGGAACGTTGGTTCTCGCCAACTATCTTCCGAGGAAGAGGATATTGATCCACATGATTAGAAGAGTTCATAATGTTTGATCCTGTAAACCAGGTGTCGCTCTTGTCTATCGCTACCAATACAGATGTGAGCACTTTAGTGGAAAAAAAGTTTCCTTCAAATGATCACTCTTTATACCTTCCACGATGACATCCGACGATAAATAAACATATCGTTATGTACTGTTTTTGTATATATTGTTTAGAGTTAGTGAGACAAATTTTGTTATACTAATTCATTTATATAATAATATTTGTAGAACACGACCTATTAGTCAATACTGTTTCTTGATCATACATTTTATGTTCAACATGTTTATCAACCAAACCAGTATTATTATTCTTACAACATTTTTCTGAAGAAGAAATTATTTCAGCGTTGCCTGAAGAAGATATTATTTGAGCTTTGTCTGAAGGAGGTATTATTACATTGCTCCCTAAAGGCGGTATTATTACAGCGTTGTCTAAAAGAGGTATTATTTCAGCGTTGTCTGAAGGAGATATTATTTTAGTATTGTCTAAAGGCGATTTTATTACAGCGTTGCCTAAAGGAGATATTATTTTAGCGTTGTCTGAAGGAGGTATTGTTTTAGTATTGTCTGAAGGAGTTATTCTTTCAGTATTGTATAAAGGCGATATTATTACAGCGTTGTCTAAAAGAGGTATTATTACAGCGTAATCTGAAGAAGGTATTATTTAAGCGTTGTCTGAACAAGGTATTATTTCAGTGTTATCTGAAAGAAGTATTATATCAGTGTTGCCTTCATGAAGAAGGTATTACTTCAGCGTTGTCTGAAGAAGGTATTATTTCAGCGTTGTCTGAAGGAGGTATTATATCAGTGTTGCCTCCATGAAGAAGGCATTATTTCAGTGTTATCTGAAGGAGGTATTATATCAGTGTTGCCTCCATGAAGAAGGTATTATTTCAGCGTTGCCTCTATGAAGGAGGTATTATTTCAGTGCTATCTGAAATAGGTATTACTTCAGCGTTGTCTGAGGGAGGTATTATTTCAGTGTTATCTGAAGGAAGTATTATATCAGTGTTGCCTCCATGAAGAAGGTATTATTTCAGCGTTGTCTGAAGAAGGTATTATTTCAGCGTTGTCTGAAAGAAGTATTATTTCAGCGTCGCCTCCATGAAGAAGGTATTAACTTCAGCGTTGTCTGAAGAAGGAGTTATTATTTCATTGTTGTCTGAGGGAGGTATTATTTCAGTGTTATCTGAAAGAGGTATTATATCAGTGTTGCCTCCATGAAGAAGGTATTATTTCAGCGTTGTCTGAAGAAGGTATTATTTCAGCGTTGTCTGAAAGAAGTATTATTTCAGCGTCACCTCCATGAAGAAGGTATTACTTCAGCGTTGTCTGAGGGAGGTATTATTTCAGTGTTGTCTGAAGAAGGTATTATTTCAGCGTTGTCTGAAAGAAGTATTATTTCAGCGTCACCTCCATGAAGAAGGTATTACTTCAGCGTTGTCTGAAGAAGGAGTTATTATTTCATTGTTGTCTGAGGTAGATTTGGGAGATGATTGTATTTCTGTGTAAGATACCAACTTTTGTTGATTGTCAGAATGTGTAACAAGCCTTCTAACGATATTCACCAGATCAAGTTACCTAACACAGTGATCCTGAACTGAACGTTTGAGGTAATAGTGTAGATAGAACGCACCAGTCCAGAAGGGGACAACAATGTTTTACCACGTGAGTGAACTTTATTGGCTCCTGTTGAATGAAACTAGTTAATCATAACTGAGTGGTTTTTAACACAGTAATATATTTAAATAATCTAATTTTAAATGGTGAAAATGGATCATCGGGCAAACAACAGTGAAAAATGTGAGTTCAGGGTAAATACTTTATTTTGCAAGAATTATGTCGACTGATTTTGATATCTGTACACTAAAGAGGTGGTCCCTAGCAGCATCAAAACATGCGTGAAAAATACTTAATTTGTAACGATCAAATAATCATTTGTTTAATAACAAGGGACTTATTGGCTCATCACAGGCTGTGCTATCCTCTAAACTAAAGTAAAACGATTGAAAAACATCTTAAGGCCAGCCCTTATTATTCATATAGTTATCAAGCTTTCTCTTAAATTTACATAACGTCTGAAGATAACTCGTTCCAAAGGCTAACACCATGTTAGAAAAATAAAACTGTCTTAACTGAAGATGACTCCTACCTTGCCAAAATTTATATTTGTGTCCCCTAGTCCTACTATTCTCATTGTTATATATAAAAAATGATACATCAACACTATCAATTACCTTTACAATCTTAAACACCTCAATCAAATCCCCCTAACTCTTCTTTTTTCAAGAGAAAACAATTTGAGATATTTCAGCCCCACGTTGTATGACAACCCCCATCCCAGGCACCATTCTGGTAACCATTCTCTGAACCCTTTCCAACAATTCAATGTCTTTCCTAAGGTAATGAGCCCAAAACTAAACACAATATTCCAAATGTGGCCTAACCAGTGACCTGTACAATGAAATTATAACCTTTTTAGACTTGTATTCAATATTTCTGTAGATTCAACCTAAAATCCTACTTGCCCTACCACTAATAACACCACACTTCTTGGGTAGTTTAAGAGACTGATCAACTATTACACCAAGATCACTTTCTTTCATGACACTATGAAAGTTATTCCCATCCAAATTATACTTATAATTGAAGTTATGATAACCCACATGCATTATCTTGTATTTATTATCATTATAACCCACCTGCCATTTATTTGCCCAACTCACTAAATGATCTAAATCATTTTGTAATTCAGCAGCATCCTCTTCACAGCTAACAACACCCAAGACCTTAATATCATCTGCAAATTTAAGTAATTTATTGACCATTCCTTCATCTATGTCATTGATGTAAATCAAAAAGAGCAAAGTTCCTAAGACTGAGTCCTGAGGTACCACACTTGTGACATTAATCCATCTCTTTGCTATTACCTTTGATATCCTCATCTTCAACAGGATATATCTCACATTTCACATATACAGCCACTCCTCCCCTTATCGTAGGTAGT
This sequence comes from Limulus polyphemus, assembly GCF_000517525.1. NCBI lineage: Eukaryota > Metazoa > Arthropoda > Merostomata > Xiphosura > Limulidae > Limulus > Limulus polyphemus. Next base: position 4,491 of record NW_013677525.1, on the reverse strand, counting down.
CTATCCCTATAAAATAGCCTGTAACCTTGTATTTCAAAGAAATCTCTGTCATCAAAATCATCTACATATAACCATGTTTCAGTTATTCCCATTATATGAACATCCTCCATTCCTACCAGTGTTCTAAAGTCATCTATTTTATATCTTATACTTCCAACTTTACAATATTAACAATTAAGCCTATCCTTATAACTACTTCTATACTCATTTCCTATGCTAAACTTTTCTCTGCCTCTTATTGTATCTGGGTTTAGTTTTTTGAGGCCCTCGCCACTGTCTAGTCCTAGTTTAAAACTTCCCCTTACAACTGAGTTAATAACCCTAGCAAACAAACCAACCACTACTCTATTTAAATGCAAACCATCCATTCCAAAAAGCTCCCTTCTCCCATTTATCTGATCCCACAAATCCAACCAGCCTATCTAATCATCCTTACATAGTAACTATCATTAATCCCTAGTAACCTACTTATAATTTCATCCCTACAGTTAGTATCCCTGACACAATTATGTTATGACCTCTTTCTTTAAATGCCTTTATCAACCCCTTGTATTTATCAATTAGCTCCTCTGACCAACCTTTCCATACATCATTAGCCCCTACATGCACCACACAAACTGCATCTCTGCTAACCCCGTTATTATATCTCCTACTCTGTCAGTTATATCCTCCATCTGTGCCCCTGAGTAGCATAATCTAATTAATTTCTCCCTATTTACTCCATGGAATGTCCTCTCCACATGTTTTCCTTCCCTCCAATAGTTCCTCATCTGTAGAAGCCAAGGACGGAAATTTGTTACTCAACAGAATAGGTTCATTATAACTAAATTCACTACTTTTGACCCTAATAGTACTCTTTCTAACTTCCTGAAAGTCATTGTTACCTGTTGTATCCCTTGAATGTAAAAACTTAAGCTCCACCTGAAATCCTGCTTCCATTTCCCACAGTCTACACTAGAGTTATCTATTACCTCTACTTTAATTATAATAGCCTCCAACTTCTCCTCCATTCCCACAGCCTACACTTCTCTTTATCTATTACCTCTACTTTAATTATAATAGCCTCCAACTTCTCCTCCATTTCCCACAGCCTACACTTCTCTTTATCTATTACCTCTACTTTAATTATGATAGCCTCCAACTTCTCCTCCATTTCCCACAGCCTACACTTCTCTTTATCTATTGCCTCTACTTTAATTATGATAGCCTCCAACTTCTTCTCCATTTCCCACAGTCTACACTTCTCTTTATCTATTAGACTGTGGGGAAATGGAGAAGAAGTTGGAGGCTGTTGTATTTAAAGTAGAGGGGCTATTATAATTAAAGTAGAGGTAATAGATAAAGAGAAGTGGATCCAACTTCTCCTCCATTTCCCACAGTCTACACTTCTCTTTATCTATTACCACTACTTTAATTATGATAGCCTCCAACTTCTCCTCCATTTCCCACAGTCTACACTTCTACACAGTAGCCTATTCACAACACTGTTGCCTAACGTTTAAGAATCAAATGTATGATTGCTATTTTCGTGTATTTCTACAACTTTATAAAACGATACTAACGTCAGGAGTTTTCTTGAAATGTACGATACCCTGAACAAATGTACTTCTCTCAACTATTAATGCATTGAAATCAACTAGTGAAATTTGTTGTATTTCGCCCATAACTACTTTGGGGCTATCTGCACTAGTTGTTACTAACTTAGAAGTTATAGTCAACACCAGCCACCTCCACAATTCACAATGACATCATAACGCCCTCACGGCTGAAAGGGCGATTATGTTTGGTGACAGAATTCGAACCCGCGACCCGCCCATACTACCAGACAATAACTAATGATTTAAGCATGTTAGTACAAGCCAGAAAATATGTATCTTCACAAACTTACCAAACAAAACAGTTTTGTTTTCTGTTATACTACCTAACTTTTCTAGGCATAGTGATTTACTAACAGAAACACTTTAGTTACCCTTTCTTCACTACTGCAAACTTTGTCTCTTCAGGACGTACTCGTTGACTGTTAATGGTTGATAAACCATAACACATTGACGAATTACGACACCCACTGTTAATGGTTGATTTACAATACTATATCCATGAATTATGACACCCACTGTTAATGGTTGGTTTACAATACCATATCCATGAATTATGACACTCACTGTTAATGGTTGGTTTGCAATACCATATCCACGAATTACGACAACACCCACTGTTAATGGTTGGTTTACAATACCATATCGACGAATTACGACACCCACTGTTAATGGTTGGTTTACAATACCATATCGACGAATTACGACACCCACTGTTAATGGTTGGTTTACAATAGCATATCGAAGAATTACAACACCCACCGTTAATGGTTGGTTTACAATAACATATCCACGAATTACGACACCCACTGTTAATGGTTGGTTTACAATACCATATCGACGAATTACAACAACACCCACTATTAATGTTTGGTTTACAATACCATATCCACGAATTACGACACCCACTGTTAATGGTTGGTTTACAATACCATATCCACGAATTACAACACCCACTGTTAATGGTTGGTTTACAATAGCATAACAACGAATTACGACACACACACACACACACTATTAGTGGTTGGTTTACAATACCATAACAACGAATTACGACACACACACACTATTAGTGGTTGGTTTACAATAGCATATCCACGAATTACGACACACACACACACTATTAGTGGTTGGTTTACAATAGCATAACAACGAATTACGACACACACACTATTAATGGCTGGTTTACAATACCATATCCACGAATTACAACACCCACTGTTAATGGCTGGTTTACAATACCATATCCACGAATTACGACACACACACACTATTAATGGCTGGTTTACAATACCATATAGACGAATTACGACACACACACATTATTAATGGCTGGTTTACAATACCATATAGACGAATTACGACACACACACTATTAATGGCTGGTTTACAATACCATATCCAGGAATTGATGTGAAGAGCTACATCCAATAGATCTCATTACTTACTCTATATAACAGTTATATTGGCTAGCTAAACTCCCTAGACCTCATTTTTACTGGCTAATTTAACCCACTAGACATCATTTCTTACTCTATAATAACATTTTTCTTGCCTAAAAACACACATTACACCTCATGTTTCTCTATATAACAGTTTTATTGGCTAATTTAACCCACTAGACATCATTTCTTACTCTATAATAACAGTTTTGTGGATACATACACTCACTAGAACACAGTTTACACCCAATAGACCTCGTTTGTTATTCTATAACAACAGTTTTGCTGTCTACATACACCCAATATATCTTATTTTTCTTCTATAATGACAGTTTTACTGGCTAGATACGCCCACTAGACCTCATTTCTTACTCTATAATGACAGTGTTACTATCTAGATACACCCACTAGACCTTCATTCTTACTCTATAATAACAATTTTACTGGCTACAGTACACCTACTGGACCTCATTTATAACTCTATAATAACAGTTTTACTGCCTAGCTATATCCACTAGTCCTTATTCCTTACTCTATAATGACAGTGTTACTATCTAGATACACCCACTAGACCTTCATTCTTACTCTATAATAACAATTTTACTGGCTACAGTACACCTACTGGACCTCATTTATAACTCTATAATAAGAGTTTACTGCCTAGCTATATCCACTAGTCCTTATTTCTTACTCTATAATGACAGTTTTAGTAGCTAGCTACACCCACTAGTCCTTATTTCTTACTCTATAATGACAGTTTTAGTGGCTAGCTACACCCACTAGTTCTTATTTATTACTCTATAATGTCAGTTTTAGTGGTTAGCTATAACCACTAGATCTCATTTCTTACTCTATAATGTCAGTTTTAGTGGCTAGCTACACCCACTAGTCCTTATTTCTTACTCTATAATGACAGTTTTAGTGGCTAGCTATATCCACTAGTCCTTATTTCTTACTCTATAATGTCAGTTTTTCTGCCTAGCTATGTCCACTAGATCTCATTTCTTACTCTATAATGACAGTTTTAGTGGCTAGCTACACCCACTAGTCCTTATTTCTTACTCTATAATGTCAGTTTTAGTGGCTAGCTATATCCACTAGATCTCATTTTTTACTCTATAATGACAGTTTTAGTGGCTAGCTACACCCACTAGTCCTTATTTCTTACTCTATAATGTCAGTTTTCTGCCTAGCTATATCCACTAGATCTCATTTCTTACTCTATAATGTCAGTTTTCTGCCTAGCTATATCCACTGGATCTCATTTCTTACTCTATAATGTCAGTTTTAGTGGCTAGCTATACCCACTAGTCCTTATTTCTTACTCTATAATGTCAGTTTTTCTGCCTAGCTATATCCACTAGATCTCGTTTCTTACTCTATAATGTCAAGTTTTCTGCCTAGCTTTGTCCACTAGATCTCATTTCTTACTCTATAATGTCAGTTTTTCTGCC
>NW_013677524.1:0-11782 GCF_000517525.1 Limulus polyphemus | reverse complement strand
GATCAACGACAGATAATTAGTGACAGATAATCAACAACAGATAATCAGTTACAAATAATCAATGACAGATAATTAGTGACAAATAATTACTGACAGATAATTAGTGACATATAATCACTGACAGATAATTATTGCCAGATAATCAGTGACACGTAATTAATGACAGATGATTAGTGACAGATAATCAATAACAGATAATTAGTAACAAATAATCAGTGACAAGCAATCAACGACAGATAAGTAGTGACAGATAATCAATAACAGATAACAGTGACAAATAACCAATGAAAGATAATTAGTGACAGATAATCAACGACAGACAGTCACTGACAAGTAATCAATGACAGATAATTAGTGACTGATAATTAACGACAGATAATCAGTGACAAGTAATCAATGACAGATAATTAGTGACTGATAATCAACGACAGATAATCAAACTGATTAGTTTCACTAATTATCTGTTATTGATTATCGGTCATTGATTACTTGTCACGACAAGTAATCAATGACAGATAAGTAGTGACAGATAATCAACGACAGATAATTAGTAACAGATCATCAACGACAGATAGTCACTGACAAGTAATCAATAACAGATAATTAGTGACAAATAATCAGTGACAAGTAACCAATGAAAGATAATTAGTGACAGATAATCAACGACAGATAGCCCCTGACAAGTAATCAATGTCAGATAATTAGTGACTGATAATCAACGACAGATAATCAGTGACAAGTAATCAATGACAGATAATCAATAACAGATAATTAGTGACAGATAATCAGTGAAAAGTAATCAATGACAGATAATTAGTGATAATCAATAACAGATAATCAGTGACAAGTAATCAATGACAAATAATCAGTGAAAGATAATTAGTGACAAATAATCAGTGACAAGTAATCAATGACAGATAATTAGTGATAATCAATAATAGATAATTAGTGATAATCAATAATAGATAATTAGTGATAATCAATAATAGATAATTAGTGATAATCAATAATAGATAATTAGTGACAGATAATCAATGAAAGATAATTAGTGACAGATAATCAATGACAGATAATCAGTGACAAGTAATCAATGACAGATAATCAGTGACAAGTAATCAATGACAGATAATCAATAACAGATAAGTAGTGACAGATAATCAGTGACAAGTAATCAATGACAGATAATTAGTGACAAGTAATCAATGACAAATAATCAATGAAAGATAATTAGTGACAAATAATCAGTGACAAGTAATCAATGACAGATAATTAGTGATAATCAATAATAGATAATTAGTGACAAATAATCAATGAAAGATAATTAGTGACAGATAATCAATGAAAGATAATTAGTGACAGATAATCAATGAGTCTTCCAAACTGAGAAGAGAATAAATATAAATTTCTCACATTATTATTTTTTTCACTTCAGTCAAAAGTTTTTACTATAATTAAAATAAACATCCGTGTGAAAAGTTTAACAGTCTTCGTTAGTTCTGCCACCCACCCCCTCTCCCTGTGACACAGCGGTACGTCTTTGAAATTATAACGCTAAAATCCGGGGTGGGCACAGCACAGACAGCTCGTTGTGTAGCTTTGTTTTTGATAGCAACAAAACTAAACCGCTTTAAAAGAATGTTTTTGTGAGAAGTTTTACTGTCTTCGTTAATATCAAAACGTTAAAGATGGCAGCTTATTTTTAAAACCTCTTAAGTGAATAATAGATAAAGTGTACTTTAGTGATGTGTAGATATAGTGTACTTTATTGATGTGTAGATATAGTGTACTTTAGTGATGTGTGGATATAGTGTACTTTATAGATGTGCATATATAGTGTACTTTATTGATGTGTAGATATAATGTACTTTATTGATTTGTAGATATAGTGTACTTTATTGATGTGTAGATATAGTGTATTTTATTGATGTGTAGATATAATGTACTTTATTGATGTGCATATACAGTGTACTTTATTGATATGTAGATATGGTGTACTTTATTGATGTGTAGATATAGTGTAATTTATTGATGTGTAGCTATAGTGTACTTTATTGTTGTGTAGATATAGCGTACTTTATTGGTGTGTAGATACAGTGTACTTCATTGATGTGTAGATGTAGCGTACTTTACTGATTTGTAAACATAGCGTAGTTTATTGAGCTAATAAAAACATATATTGCAACGTATGTCTCCTAAGTTGTTAAATGACTAGCAACAAACTTGGAATTTCGGCAACATGGTATCGTCAGGAAATATTCGTAACAAAGACTTCAGTCAAAAATATCACCAGCTAAAATTGATCATAAACTTTAGGACAAATTGTTTGTCACAAGATTTAGTGGAAATTAAACCTTGGGTAATCATGATTTCTACCATTTCGATATTGTTGTTCATAGTAGTATGTGTTTTACACGTTGGAGATCTTTATTCTACGTTACACCACGTATGAGGTATGGTCTGACAGGTTTACTTGCTGTAGGTATCACTATATTATCGAATAGGTAATACATGCTTTGGCGACATAAGTCTGACAAAATATATTTCATGAACAAACAAACAAAACTATACAATAGTTGATGAAGAAAGGCCTACCTTTCGAAAGCGCTCGTGCCATAAGGATTCTTGTTTTTATAACACTTTATAGTAACCAGTAAACGTGGCCAAATCACTAAAGAAACTTGTATTTCTGCAGAAACTTACATCAATAGCATCCATCCACTGTCGAACATTTAAAAAAGAATGTTCACTGGTACAGTCGTACACCAACATTATACCATCGGCTTTACGGAAGTAAGACTGGGTTATACTGCGGAATCTAGAAGACAGTGGTTACACATATTAACTGTGATAAGCATACACTGCTGTGTACTATGTTATATTGTATATGTTAAGTTGAGATTGTTATATACTAAATTATGTTAAGATTATATTGATATATACTAAACTATATTAAGTTGACATCATTATATACTAAATTATGTTAAATTTATATTATTATGTACTAAATTACGTTAAGTTGATATTGTTATATACTAAACTATGTTAAGTTGATATTGTTATGTAATAAATTATGTTAAGATTATATTGATATATACTAAACTATATTAAAATTATATTGATATATACTAAACTATATTAAGATTATATTGATATATACTAAACTATGTTAAGATTATATTGATATATACTAAACTATATTAAGATTATATTGATTATATACTAAACTATGTTAAGATTATATTGATATATACTAAACTATATTAAGATTATATTGATATATACTAAACTATGTTAAGATTATATTGATATATACTAAACTATGTTAAGATTATATTGATATATACTAAACTATGTTAAGTTGACATCATTATATACTAAATTATGTTAAGTTTATATTATTATGTGCTAAATTACGTTAAGTTGATATTGTTATGTACTAAACTATGTTAAGTTGATATTGTTATGTTCTAAAACTATGTTAAGCTTACGTTGCTAAATACCACCCTATAAGGCTGTTAAATAAATAGTAACCTGTTTTTCCTATTCATTGGTATTGAAAACAATTGTAGCACTTTATATCTTAATGATAAATATTAAAACATTTCTACAGATTCATCAACTAGGCTATTTCATTTCAAACTTTTTTTAACAATTTACCTAAAACTTCCCGTTTACGACATGTGTTTGTATGTAGCCTTCTCTCACACAGCACGAGCAACTAAAACGAAAGTTTCCTATCGTTAGACAAAATCTCTGAACTGTTGTAATTCCAGACGGCCTCAATTAAAACCAGTACCGCAGCTCAAGAAATTTCAGGATGCCCTTTTAGTTAAAAATTAAGAATATTTGTAACAAGAAACGTTATATTTAAAGTCATTAAGGATAGACTTGACAATTCAAAGATCGTAAATCAAAATATGTTTCCTTGTTACCTTTCCTGTCCTGCTGTATCCCATAGTTGAACCGCAATATTCCGATTATCAACTCTCAGGGATTTCATTTGAAAGTCCACACCTATAGTACAATTATTATCTTCAAATTTATTTACAAAGTCATATTAAACTCTTTGTTTAATTTATGTTTACAATACATAAATATAATAATTTAAAAATCACACTTAGAATAAAAAAATACTGCTTACCCCTCCAGTCCACCCCGAAGAAGAAAGGTTCACCTTTCAAAAGCACGCGAGTTTAAGGATTTTTCTTTCTATCTCTTTTTATTGTTATAGCTATAATTTACTTAAATCAGAATTCTTTGAGGGATTTTCTTTGAATTAGTTATAGTTAAATAAAAGGTTTATAAAATGGAAGATTCAAAAAAGAATGGTATTGCGTAACAAATGGTGTACGTTTGCATTTCAGATTAAGGTGTTTTACCCATGATAAATTTATTAACACCATTAACCGTTTTTAAGAATATAACTTCTGCATTCTTATTGTTTTTTTAAAAGTGGCATTGTAGTCTTTAATATTTTGACGGTTGTATACAGTTAACAGTAAAATGTAAAATAGTCGTAAATAAAAACAAACGTCCCAGAGGTGAAAAAGAAACTATATTATGGTTGATCAAACAATATTAAGGTATCTTTCATAAACACGAAAAGAAACGGTTTCAGTCTTGTTACGGATTAAAATGATTCCTTTCGAAAGTACATCTTTATTCTATATTCAATTGAATATCTTCTTAGTTTCGCTTAATATTGTCTACCATTTCCACTGTATGAATCCAAAGCTCGATAAAGTAAAACAGCTACTATTTTATATTTCATATTTGTCCTTGTTTCAATGTTAATAAAAAAATACGAAGAGAAACGCTAAAATGTACTAAAGACTAAGACAAAGAAACAAACCCAAGGTTGATGTGATGTTCCCAACAAACAATCCTTTGCTGATCCTGATTATCATAGACGACTTTCCTACTGCTGCATCTCCAATAAAAACCACTTTGTACGTTCTGTCTGGGGGTCCAGTGGGTTCAAAACTGTCACTATCACCTGTAACTTGCTCTCTCACCTCTTTCAGTGTCTTGATTTGGGATTGACCATCTCCACCTGCAATGGCAGCTTGTTCATCACGATTTGCAAGCTTCCTATTAATGTCAGAACAAGTTTGAGGACCAGGAGAAGGAATTTTATTGGGTCGAACTGGGCTCCATTTGAATGAAAATTGAGGTGTTGGAACACGTTTATCGGCTATTGAAGATACGGGTGACGATGTACTAGATACATGAGGTCGAAAGTTGCTGAAAAAATAATACTTATCTATTTAAAACAACTTGATCACTAATTCCGTTGAACTCCGCAACATAAATATTTCATTTTTATGTAATCCGCTGAACAAAGAGAAACAATTTTAACGTTCGTCCAGTAAAACATTATTAGCAAACAAATGTTAACGTTCGTCCCAGTAAAACATTATTAGCAAACAAATGTTAACGTTCGTCCAGTAAAACATTATTAGCAAACAAATGTTAACGTTTGTCCAGTAAACATTATTAGCAAACAAATGTTAACGTTCGTCCAGAAAACATTATTAGCAAACAAATGTTAAATGATAAAAAATATCATATCCTCTTAAGTTAAATCTTTACCTAGATATTGATTTGTTCTGATATAAAAACTAAGTAGAATTTTTATCAATAACCATAATAAGACAGTAGACTAACACCACGATAAACTTTAATAAGCAATGAAAAATCAAATACCTTTTTTTCTTTGTTCAAGCTATAATGATATTAATGACGAAAACCAACTTATTTAAATATATATCAGCCGCTTTAACTAAGCATTATAGAGCTTTGTACATAAACATCAACTTCCCTCTTAAAACTACGACTATCCGTTTGCCTAAACTATGGTTTAAATGTGTGTTTCTCAACCATTGTTTCCACGAATCGGCGTTGGTTCGTCACAACTACCATGACGGTCTATGGGATTCTATGAAATCAAACAAAGAAACATAACTGACAGAATAGTTGTACATAAATCGTAGTGGTTTTTTGTTGTACTTGAATTTGAAAGGTCTGCGATAGTTTTAGAAGGCAGCGAGCCTGTCCCTGGTATCGAAAATGTTTAGGAACGCTTATTTAGAAATGAGAGGACCTTTTTCAACTTATGTTTACAATACCCGTGGTTGGCAGAGCACAGACAGCCTTCTGTGTAGCTTTGTGCTTAACTTCAAACAAACACGTCTATATAACATTCCATTATTTCAACACGAAAATCCTAGTTTCCAATTTGAATTTTAAACTATGACAAGCCAAGAAAATCAAGACGGATAATATTTTAATATTTCCGGAAAACAACGATTGTATTCTCTCACACATACATACATATATATAAAAAAATGAAGTACACGTCAACTGATATAACGAACCACTTCTGTTAACCTAACTGGAAACATGTACTTATACCAAATGTTTCAAATTGAGTAAGCATTTAAAAGTATTTTTCTTGTATATTATGAACTTGTCCTAGACTCATGACCTAAAAGTCACAGGTTGAAATCTGTATAGCTATCATGTGTTTATATATATATACATATATATATGTGTGTGTGTTTAAAACCAGTTGCATTTCTGGTATCACAGCCGAACTCAGTATGCCGTGACTCCAATGTAATGAAGAGTAGATTAACCCTCACCTGGCAGGCTCAGAATCCACATTCAATAACTGATTCAAAGTCTGATTAAATGGTGTCCCACCTTCTGATTGGGCGTCTGTATTACTGTACTCTCGTGGTAGTTTGTGTTCCAAAATGTCACTCTAAAATACATTCATAAATTGGAATTATATTAAGAATATTTGATTATAAGGATATCTTAATTACAATAACGTATATGTAAATATCGTATCATTGTGTAATAATGCAAGTTTTATTCTGACTTAAATACGTATATTACGATTTTAAACAATATCAATACAACACTCATTTTAACGCCGGGAACAAATGTTAAACAAATATCGAGAAAGCTATATGAAGATCCCACCTAACCAGGGAGTGTTTAAAAAGTTTAATACAAAACAAATATTAAGACTTTTATCTAGGTTAAACAGGACGGAAATTAAACACACGAATAAGAAAACACCAAATCCTCCCCCCTCTACACACACACACACACACATAAGTACACAACCATATCCGTACAATTCTATTTCCAAATGGTACTGTTGCTGCTATAACAACATATGTTTAATAATGTCCACTGTTCACTTACTTCTGCTTTTCTAGCAAAGACTGAAACAGTCTGCGAGTCTGAGTGGATTTGAGGTTTGAAATAAGATTTTAGCTGCTGAAAGCTACTCTTCTGACTACTAGACTGTGTATGGATGGAAGAAGTCGAATCTTTCCTTGTAGTTGACCAAATTTTTCTCTCAAGACTCTCATTTTCCTCATCCACGTTTTCCTCACTGGCAACTTCGGACTCGAATGGATCTTGGATCGTGGAAAATCCACTGTCTGAAGAAGTAGAATTTATGACTAATTATTTTATTTTTCTGTTTTATATAAAATGCTTCACCAACAATGCGTTCTTTAGACATGTTATGTTTCGTGATGTTTGAAAAAAATTAAAAAGTGTAGGATTAAACAGACATCTAATAAACGAAAAATCACGAAAGAGTTAAAAAATATTACACTATCATCCTAGAATATCAATATATGTTATACATATATATATACGTGTCTATAATAATTGCATAGATATATGCAAAAAAAGACACAAATTCCACGTTGATAAAGAAATTTTCATGTAAAACATAACACAATGATGTTAAGTTGATCGATATTTATATTTTTTAAACGTTTTCAATGAGTCAGCGGTAAACTTAAGACTCATAACACCAAAATCTTGAGTTCGATTCCTCTGAAGTAGACAGGTTTGGTTTCTTTGGAATTTAGTGCAAAGCTACACGAGGGATATCTGCGCTAGCTGTCCCTGATTTAGCAGTGATAAACTAGAGGGAAGGCAGCTAGTCAACACCAACCACCGCCAACGCTTGAGCTACTCTTTTACCAACGAATAGTGGGATTGACCGTCACATAATAACGCCCCCAAGGATGAAAGGATGAGCATGTTCGATGTGACGGGTATACGACTGAAGTAGACAGATTGTGTTGTGTAGTTTTGCGCTAAGGCAACAATAACTGTTAGTTAAAATACTTTTATAAAACTTTAAACTACCTCTTCATTTAAAACTTTTCAAACCTGTACAAATGAGTTAAAATTTGGAAAAATCGAAATATTTTTAAATTATTTTACACTTTTAAAAATATTATGGCAGCAATAATCAAATTGCTTCATTTATTTGGTAGGAAAAACTAGGCTAATAATTAAAAATGTCTAATAGAGCAGTAATACTAATAATAAAAATATTCCTTAAAGGCAAAGATACTACAAAACATATTTTAAATGTTTACAAAGAATTTACATTGTTAATGTTAGGAATAATAATCACATTTGTAACAGTCTATTGGGTAATAGTTACCAAAGACTCTACGATGTAGCCCCCACTCCAAACAAAGTAGAGTAATAACTGCAAAATTAAAAGAAAAACAGACTCCTGGGATGCTTACCCATGTCATCTCCTAAACTGTCCATCTTATAATTATCATCCTTGTTCATACCGACAGACATTAGCGACATCTGTCGATATTTAGCGATATCAACAGAATACTCTTCTTCTGTTCCTCCGGAGGGCCTTAAGACAATATTTATTAAATGAAAGTCAACTACAACAACTAACGAACTTTTCATAAAATATTAATAATTATTCAATATAGGGACATTTAATAAGAACATATTTAGAAATTGTCTAAAATTCTAATTAAAACAACGAATTAAAACCACATGCTCTTTACGTTAAGAACATAATAGTATCTGAATACATTATTGTTTGTTTTATCAATATCACACTGTCAATTTCCAATAAACCTTATAAAACATCTGTACCGTTGTTTTGTTTTCATAAACCCCATGGGAGTCATTCCAGCCTGAAGATAGTCTCCAATAATCGATCCTCGTTTGCCCAAATCCCCATATGTAGTTTGCTAAATATATAATAAACGTATCTGAATTATATAGGATGCTAAAACCATTAATAACCGAACAGTTATAAAAATATAAGTATCAAATAAAGTTAAGAGTACAGAAATAATATCTCTGAGAAATGTAGCAAACCTATAGATAACCAATAAATAATGAAATGCTAACAACCTACATGTAAACAGTATAGAAAATGTGATAGCAACATACAGATAAACAATATATAACTATGTGGTTAATCTAGAAGATAGACATGCCTTTGGAGTCTTGCTTACACTAATTCCCCATTTAGAGAAGTTGAAATCATTATAATATATATATATATATATTACTTTGGATAATTAGCTTAACAAATTTGATATTTAAATATTGCTACTACTTTTAGATAGTCAATCTAGCAACATCTGGTATTTAGATGTTTTAACAAAATGCTAGAAAGGGAGCGAAAATTGTCAAAGAAGCCATGCTTTTAGATACATTCGATACCTGCCTACCATTCCTATTGATTTCACTCAACAGTGCATGTTTAAACCCTTTCTGCTAACAGTTCCAAGTAATTTGTTAAAACTACTAATATCTTATAGGATACTTAAGATCTGAATCATTTAGTGTGATGAAATGCTATCAAACAATGGATAAAACAGTAAATACATTGTTTGAGCTATTTATTCACAAGTTAGTACACAAGTTATATAGCGTTGAATATGTTATATTAAAATAATTTTGAATATATAAATCAGCAAGTCACACGACAACCATATCCGATATAACGTAGCAGTAGAAAGGAATGTATCAGATCTACATTTTGTCACTACTTCTGGTGTTGCGTAGGTTGTGTGACGCCACCGAAATGGATCGCTTTTGGGAGGGGTACGTAACAACCCTTTTAGATGCACGATACTCATACACTCAAATAGTAAAGATGTGTTCAGATCGGGAAATCAGAATTTCGAAGACGGAGATGCCTTAATAACGTTAGAGAAACAAAGGAATATGGATGTCCTTTGGGTACCAGGACAAATCAGAAAGAGACCTGCAACAAGTCGTAATACAGCCGTGGTAAACAAAGCGTGGCATCTTGTAACAGGTAAGAATCCATGAACACAAATGTTAGTGCTTCAAGTAATACTATGTAACATAATCAAGAAAGATTTCCGTCTGGAAACTAGGCCAACAGGGTATGGCCTCATCAAGATAAGGCGTCATATTATAGTTCTCGTTCAACCGTTGTACACTTCAGGCAGTTGGGGAATGAAACGGGTATTCGTGTTTTTCCTTAATTCAGGACACATACCTTGGAGAGTGTAACGTGCATTCATGCTATTTCTTACGAACACATACCATGTCAAGTTGATGTACGCAGCGCATATGGATTTCTGTGCGATTGAACTGCTGAAACAAGCGCTAGGAAATCCTCATTTTTGCACACTAGATAACTTATGAAAAGCATGGAGGGAGAAGTGGTTTTCTTTGAACATGACAGCCTTGCAAAGGAGTTTTATTGCAGTGAAAACTGCTCTTCAGAGCTAATACCAAGTCGCACGGTGGTCAGATGGCGTGGTGATATGGACAGTAACGACGAGTTTAGTCTTCAAAATAGTTTTAATATAACACCCTCAATCCTCTGTACAACCATAATTCCAACGGAACTGTTATCATATTCTCTTTCATTATTTATCAAAGACCTAATTTTTATATCTTACTTTGTCATAAGGCATAACTCCTATATCTAATAACTCCCTTAGGACGTCGTTTGTGTCCTGAAGTCGTTTGTTCGCATCGCTGTGAAAATAAAATACAAAAGGCATACGTACAAAAAACAAGTTCGTTTTGTACCAAGAATAAGTTATCTAAGAAATGTGTATGCGAAGGATTTGACATAGATTTCAAAATCTACTGATCTTAGAGCAATCGGAGACTAAAACTATCGTATAAGATATGTACATAACGATGTGGCATCATTTGCTATAAACCTTTAACATTTGAGTTAGGTACAAGTAATTTTCGGTACTTTATGAAAAAATAAGAAACATGAATAGTTATAATAATGCTGAGAAATACATCAAGTAACTGCTTCTCGTCGCTGTCAATCAGCGTAGTTTACATGATATCACACTCAGTCAAGGTATCCTATAATATACCACACTCAATCATATATTTTACATGATATCACACTCAGTCAATGTATCCTACAATGTACCACACTCAATCATATATTTTACATGATCTCACACTCAGTCAATGTATCCTACAATATACCACACTCAATCATATATTTTACATGATATCACACTCAGTCAATGTATCCTACAATGTACAACACTCAATCATATAGTTTACATGATATCACACTCAGTCAATGTATCCTACAATATACCACACTCAATTATATATTTTACATGATATCACCCTCAGTCAATGTATCGTACAATGTACAACACTCAATCATATATTTTTCAATATATCGCATTCAGCCAACGTATCCTAAAATATACCGCATTTAATCATATATTTTACAAACTATCACACTCAGTCAATGTATCCTACAATATACAACACTCAATCATATATTTTACATGATATCACACTCGGTCAAGGTATCCTATAATATACCACACTCAGTCATATATTTTACATGATATCACACTCAGTCAATGTATCCTACAATGTACAACACTCAATCATATATTTTACATGATATCACACTCAGTCAATGTTTCCTACAATCAGTCAATGT
>NW_013677523.1:11333-14086 GCF_000517525.1 Limulus polyphemus | reverse complement strand
GTTCTGCTTCTGGTCAGCTATGATGTGGTTTTGTTTCAACTCTACACGTTATACTTCTGGTCAGCTATGATGTGGTTTTGTTTCAACTCTACACGTTATGCTTCTGGTCAGCTATGATGTGGTTTTGTTTCAACTCTACGCGTCATGCTTCTGGTCAGCTATGATGTGGTTTTGTTTTAACTCTACGCGTCATGCTTCTGGTCAGCTTTGATGTGGTTTTGTTTCAACTCTACACGTTATACTTCTGGTCAGCTATGATGTGGTTTTGTTTCAACTCTACACGTTATGCTTCTGGTCACCTATGATGTGGTTTTGTTTCAACTCTACACGTTATGCTTCTGGTCAGCTTTGATGTGGTTTTGTTTCAACTCTACACGTTATACTTCTGGTCAGCTATGATGTGGTTTTGTTTCAACTTTACAAGTTTGTGGTCGGCTATGATGTAGTTTCAGTTTTACATGTTATGTTTGTGATTAGCTTTAATGTAGTTTCAGTTTTACATGTTATGTTTGTGATTAGCTTTAATGTAGTTTCAGTTTTACATGTTATGTTTGTAATTAGCTTTGATGTAGTTTCAGTTTTACATGTTATGTTTATGATTAGCTTTGGTTTCAAGCTTTATTGAACTTATGGGTAGACAATTAATTTAGAGAATTAAATTGATTAACTAAAACTATTTTTAAGAAGTTTGATATTGTCGTTTACTATTATATAATGCCATTATTTTGTTTAGTAGTGAGATCTGTGCCCACGTCAAGGCATACCTATGGTCCGATCAAGGCATATTTATGGTGATTAGTCTTGCCCTAGTGATCAGGAATGATTAGGTTACATGAGAAATAATGAGATTAGTTATTCATTATGTAAATGAGCGAAACACAGTAGAGAAACAATAAAGGCTGTAAAACAAGTAAAGAAATTTATTTATGATTTATTTCCGGTAAACCTACTTTTGCTGGTTTGTTCTGGTCATTTTAGAAGTATAACTTAATGTAAATCTTTGACACAACTTGCACATCAGAATATTGAAATTACTGAATGATTATCACCGGTTTATCTTTGAATTAGCTAACATCAAAACCTTGTATGAAAATAAAGTGATTCTCAATCGCCACTCCGCAAAACTTTGACTAACAGAAGAAGGGGAAAATGGTTTGCTGTTTATTGTTACGTCTCCGTTTGTTATTTGATTTTTCCGTAACTTCGTTCCGACGAAACTTTAACGACACAAGTCTTTACTTAATAAAACTGGTTTATTCTTTCCGAATATAACTTTACGATACACTTAATTTCAATATTCGCGCTAAAACAAACACTATAACGAACGAACGTTAACTTCAACAATACCCTGTGACTGCAGTTCAATTACTATCTACTCACACACATTATTACCGTCACTTTGTCACCCTCTTTTATATACCAGCCTACCCTGTATCTAGTAAATACTAGAGCATTCGCCAAAGTACAGGATAGTTCTAGAAAGTAGAGGGCGTGAGAATCACATGATCTCGATGACGCAACATTATTATCTTTTGGAGCAAAGCCACACAGTGTGTCATCTGCTACCCTACCGAGGAACGAAAGAGACAAAATAAGAGAGAGAGAGAGAGAAAGAAAAAATAGGTATTTAAGAATGATAATTATAAAAATATGTATAACTATTTATGAATCAATATTAATATTATTATTAAAATCTATGGCCTATTCTCCTAAGCCTTTATCGAAGATTTTGCTGGTCCTTAAAAACAAAAAATGTGAATTACTGTTCCTCCGTTCCTTTATTTCGACAGTAATTACTTTCTGGTCTTTTATTTACATTAATTATCTTGAAAGTTGGAATATCTCTACAATTGTTTGTTCCGGAATTTCGAACAAAACTACAAAGGGGCTGACTGAGCTAGTCGTCCCTAATTTTGAACTAATAGACTACAGGGAAGGCAGCTAGTCAACAGCAGCCACAGTTACTCTCGTAATTCACTTGAGGAACAAGATGTTGTGGCAGCTAAATACAAACGACCACGTGTTTACAGTTCTTAACCACTAGACAGGAAAGAGAAAGAAGCTAAATGATATGCGTGTGTTGTTGTTGTTTTCCTTCTGTGTTATGTAACAAATATTAACAGTACTTTTTGGGTGGAACTGAAAGGAAGAAAGGCGTGGTCCCTTACAGAGTTAGGTAGACGTATACTATACAGCGAGTCTATAGGAAATTGCGGACTGCTTGAAAAAAGCATTACATTAATTAATAACATTCCTAACTTTTCTGTAATAAAAGTCAAAGTCAGTTTTATATGCAGCAGTTCGACTGATAAAACAAACAAAAATAACACTGTTAAAGTTTGTTCACTATAGCTATTAGTTAAAATAGTCTTGACGAGTGTAAATGACGTGATACACAATAGTGATGTAGTGTTGAATTTAGAAGTGAAATGTCGCCAAGATCTGCTACCGACAGAACAGCTAATTACACAGGCATGCGATG
The DNA here is from genome assembly GCF_000517525.1 of Limulus polyphemus. Taxonomy (NCBI): domain Eukaryota; kingdom Metazoa; phylum Arthropoda; class Merostomata; order Xiphosura; family Limulidae; genus Limulus; species Limulus polyphemus. The sequence continues at coordinate 11,604 of NW_013677523.1, read as the reverse complement.
GTTTTATTGTCTTTATATGTTCTACAATAATTCATGTCCGCTGAATCCGAAAATAATATCCATTTTTCTCCATCACGTATACATTTTTCACATAACGTCATTTCATAAAAAAGACCACAACACGTAATTTAGAGACTAAAAGAGATAGATTTCACACACACACATAATATTATGATGAATGAGGATGTATATTCGTTTGAAATCAATATTCTTCCTTTTCTTCAATTTGTTTGTATTTTTGTTAACAAACATAATGTTGCGTCAGCGAGGT
>NW_013677523.1:8327-11030 GCF_000517525.1 Limulus polyphemus | reverse complement strand
TTACTAGATATAGGGTAGTCTGGTATATATATAAGGCTGACAACGTGACGGAATAATAATGTCATGTGTGTGTAGACAGTGAGTAATTGACCTGCAGTCAGAGAGTATTATTGAAGTTGAGCACGTTCGTTGTTACAGCGTTTGTTTTAGCGTGATTGTTGAAATTAAGTGTATCGTAAAGTCGCTAAAGTTTCGTCGGAACGTAGTTACGGAAAATTAATTAACAAACGGAGACGTAACAATAATAATAAAAAATGGTTATGGTGGTAACCGAAATAATAATTTGATCTAAGTAAGAGTGTCTTTCTTCCCGATTTCTAAAAAATACGTGATAGAAAATAAATGAATATAATTTTCGAAATCTGCATAACTGAATTATAGAGAATCCGTTATTAAAACCAAACCAACTTTTATGAAGATTAAATTAGCAGGCCTATGTTATCAAAGTGGTTATTTAATATGGCTACCTCGTTTACTAATTAATTAGAAATTAGGAAAATCATTACTTGTAAAGCAGCAGTACCTGCAAGGTCAGACAACTTATAGCTAATGATAAAACTTCGTTTCATACAAAGCACATAATTACAATCCCATTGATCCATATTTGAACGTATAAGAAAGCACCAAGGGGAAATAACCTGTATTTGAAGTATACCTCCCCCTCCCGCACATGAAGTGAGGGTGGGCATTCCCGTACAAAAAACTTCACCTCCAACAATAAACAATGTCCGATGAGGTCTTCTAGAAAAAAATAAAAATAAAGAAACGTATTTCCGCTATTATTTGTGTCATTCTCTTTTAACTTCGTTAGATATTGCTTATCTTATTAAAATTTGTGGGCTCAGCGACATCTATTAGTCTTAGCATAAGACTATACAACAAACCGTTTCTTCCGCTATTGGTTATTCTCGAAATAAAAAGAATAAACTACTTTCTGGTAGAGAAAAGTGAACTAGGAGTTAATAAAACTTATACAACTGTTATTAATTTCATTTCAAAAGAGAGAGCTAACTCAAAATGCTAGTTTGAATGCTTTCAATATCGAAACTGTGAGCAGTTCATCACGAACAGTGTAAGCTTAAAAGATTATTATGGACACCTTAGTCACTTAATGTACAAGTCAAAAACTTTAACTTCTGACTTACCAACGAAAACAAATGCGTTATCATTCTTGTTGGCTAGGGGGAATATAATATTTTGCACAAGGATTCTACAGACTACCACCAGGGCAGTAGGTGGAGATCTCGATTAACGCTTTGATTGACACTTGTTGGAACCAATCACAGCGTGCTATACAAATTGCTTTGACAAAACAAAACCTCATGTAAATACTTAGAATAACCAAGCTTTAGTCTCTAACGGGTTGTGTTACTGGATAGAAACACTTAACCCTTTATTGCACATTGTAACGTATCAAATACTATCTTTGTTGCTTAATACACATACTCTCGTGTTTCAAGTGATAGTGCATGGTGGAAATATTCATATTTCGAATGTAATGATTGTACAGGTTGAAATCATAGTATGAAATTGAATTTTGTGTTTTTCGTTAAAGATACCGAAAAATATCATACAAACCCAAATAAGCATCGTGGAGAGTGGTTAATTTCTCCAAAATTAATGATCCTAGATGTACGATTATTTGGAACATTAAAGTACAAGGGCTTCAATTCTGTAACTGAATGTTCTTATGTCAAGGTAACAGCCTAAATAAACCATTGAATTATTTTTGTTGGTTCCTCAATTGAACAATGTTAATTATAGGTAACGTACACAGTTATAACTTACTAAAATATATTTTGTGAAATATAGACTTACTTAAGAAAGAAATTCAAAAAAAGCCATTTGTTTTCCCCCACCGTACTTTCATTATCTGTGCAACACACTCAACTGATCGTGAAATATCGTAGTAAATTCCGACTATGTGAAACAAACAATGGAAATACGTTTTCTTTTATCATTCTGGTTTATACAGACCAGTAGTGTAAGTTTGGACTACTGAACAGAGGGAGGGAAGCCTGGTAACAGAATACACTAAAAAAAGGTTTTGCCAAACAAATATGAACGGAATCATGTGACACTCTTATAACGACGTCGTGTTTCGACACTTCGATACAGTTAATGTAGCACAACACGCTGACCACGAGGCCTGGATTTATTAAGAAACAGTTAACCACAAATCAGATTCAACACACGTCATACAATCGTGCCAACTTTCGTTAATATTATGTTAACATCTTTGTAAAATAAATTTTATTTAGCGACTTCAATCTATATAACATTAATTCTGTCGAAGTATTTTCTATTCCTGTCATATAAATATAAATCTTCCATCAGAATCTATCGCTTCCTTCATTATTCTTTTCCATGTTATCCTACAAACATAACTTGTGTTACCCCACAGGCCAGGTGGTTAGGGCGCTCGACTAGCAATCTGAGGGTTCGAATCTCAGTCACACCAAACATGCTCGCCCTTTCAGCCGTGGGGCTTTATAATGTGACGGTCAATCCCACTATTCGTTGGTAAAAGAGTAGCCCAAGAGTTGGCGGTTGGTGGTGATGACTATCTGCCTTCCCTCTAGTCTTACACTGCTAAATTAGGGACGGCTACCGCAGATAGCCCCCGTGCAGCTTTGCGCAAAATTCAGAACAAACAAACGTTACCCCACAGCCACGTTTTTTAATTTTTAAGGATGCTATGCC
>NW_013677523.1:3670-7327 GCF_000517525.1 Limulus polyphemus | reverse complement strand
AACTTCACAACAATGTTGTGTTTAAATGGATGCTATGTCAACTTCACAACAATGTTTTTGAAACACGAATAAATATTGTTATGGAGTTAATGTAGCATCTATTGAAATACTAACAATTATGGTTATTGAGTTAAAAAGCACCTACTGAAACACTAATAAATATAATTATGGAGTTAATGTAGCATCGAATGAAACACGAATAAATATTGTTATGGAGTTAATGTAGCATCTATTGAAATACTAACAATTATGGTTATTGAGTTAAAAAGCACCTACTGAAACACAAACAAATATGATTATGGTATTAACATATCACCCATTGAAACACAAACAAATATGATTATGGTATTAACATATCACCCATTGAAACACAAACAAATATGATTATGGTATTAACATATCACCCATTGAAACACAAACAAATATGATTATGGTATTAACATACTATCCACTAAAACACAAACAAATATGAGTATGGAATTGATGTAGCATTCGTTTAAATACTAACAAACATTGTTGTGAAGTTGATGTAGCATTCGTTTAAATACTAACCCGATGCTACATTAACTCCATAATTATATTTGTTAGTGTTTCAACAGATGCTATATAAAAAAAAAAAAGTTATACCCACTTAATTTAGTTGTTTGTAAGTGGTTCCTTGGAGTGATTTGAGAACCCTTGTTATTCTTAATATGTCTGTTTGTTACAGTTTCATATCTCCAAGAAAGTTCTTGTTACCATAATATTGAACAGGTCTAGGTATCTAGCAAGTTTTTGGTTCACCTTTACTCATTTATTTTATGCAATATACCTGTGATGTGTGGAAAAAACACCTGATGATTAATTTTTAATTTCTTTAACTTATTTTTAACATGTTAGTAAATAATGTGGGTTCACAACATATTATGTTGGTAATCAAAATGTTCATTCTCACCACTCACTAAGCTTTAGGTTTAGTTGTTGGCAAGTGCAAAGATACTCAATGGGCTATCTGTGCTGTGTCCACCATGGGTATCAAAACCTAGTTTGTAGCATTACAAGCCTTCAGATTTACTGCAGAGCCACTAGGGGGACCCTCAGTTTGCTAACCTTCTAAATTCAGTGAAAAACTGGATCAACATTAAAAATCACTCGGAGAATTAAACAAAACATATGAAATTCAACAACTCTTTATTTTTCATATTACAAACTTCATAAACTGATGGAGTTTTCAACGATCTACAAAGGAATTCAGTACTTGAATTTTCAACCTCTAGAAGTTGAACTTTTTGATATAAACCCATCCAGCTATTTCAAGTAAATATGGAAAATGAAATTCTACTGGGTCTTTTGATTAAAAGTTTGATTTTACGTAAATATGGCCTTTTAAATTATAATTTACTGTGCTGTTTGATTTAATTAGTAAGAAAAGAAAAACAATCTCCATCTTTCAAATTAAAAGAAATTTTCCTGAATACTTAAACTCTCTGTATAAATGTTACTTCTAAAACTAATTTCACAGATTACACACTTAAGAGTAAACAAAATTTTAGTGACTCTTTCCCCTAAAATCATAAAAATTATTTGCTTATAAAAGTGTTACCAACCAACACATCCTACAAAAAAAAAAAACCAGGGGAGAAAATGGAGGTATTAACTATCTGTATATGATGCAACCTGTTACTGATGAAGTGACCTAACTAGCCTACATTGTATTCAATGATACAATTGACATGTAACTCGACTTTCATTAATGGATCTATAAGGTTTTAATTTATTCAATGATATGCTTGAACACTGACTGCTGCAGCATGAACTATTAATGCATCGGCTGCCTGTCTAGTTTCTAAAAGTAACCTCAACTCCTTAATCCAGTCCCGTGCTAAGTTTCTTGGTTCTCCTTTTAACTGATTTGCGTATCTAAGGGCCTGTTCCAAATCCTCTTTTTCTAAACAGTGGCGAATACGAGTCAGGATGTCGAAAGTGTGCCATTGAGATGGGTCCACTTCAGTTTTACCAGTTAATTCACCCACAGGGATTTTGGCAGATTCGATCACTAAAACTGACTGCAGAAAGGACACTAGGTACTGGTAGAGAGAACCACCATTTTCATCAACAAGTGCAACCCGTCGACAAACTTTACTCACCTTATGGAAGCGCTCTTTCAAACTCTCTTCAGTGAAGACGCCCCTCTGCACAGCTTCTTGAGGTATGCCAGCTAAGACAGCTGACACGTATGGTTTGTCTTCTTCTGCAGCTTCCATTATGGCCATTATTTCACTAGATAAAGGCTTAGGCTGGTCGTGTCCTCCCTGGTCAGACTTAATACTTTGCTTCAATGCCTGACATGCTAACCACAATTTCTGGGCGTTCCTGGCTGCTGTATCAAGCTGCTCACGAGCTGGTGAAAGAAAATCATCATTCACTATACTCTTAGTAAACTTTAAAGTACTTATATTAATTTCTTATGTCAAATAAAACAAAAAATTTTATTTCTTCATCAAAGTTAATTCTGTATTATACTGGAAAGCATTTTTTTTCACTAGTTACACTACTTTGGAACGATTTTTGAAAATATGAACCATGGTAAAGCTATGCCATTTTTAGAAGAGGAAACCAAGTCACATTAGATCTACATCTTCAACACCATATTATTTCAGTTCAAGTCTACTACACTCTTTGGTAGTTAATTGACCTTGTTTATCTATTCTATAGCTCTTTTTGACTAAAACGAGGAATGGTAAACTCAATAAATTGCCCAATTTGGATGAAGGTTAAGAGAAGTGTTTTCATTTATTGAAAACACTTTAGTGGGTAAATATTTCTTTGAAGTTTCCTATTATATTCTTCATATCGGTACTGATAAAATAAGTACAGATTTTAAATAAATAGTATTAATTCTCCCAGCTATAATCATACATTTTACTATAAATACTTTGACCTATATCAGTCCTAGGTTATCAGATATCTCAACACAAATCTTACCCTTTACAGTGACTTCTATGCTTTTTAGCTTTGTGATGGCATCAGCTAGTTCAGAAAGCTGACGGGTTTTCTCCTGCAGAAGCTTGTCCTTCACATTAAGTTCATGTTTGCGACTCATCTCCTTCTGTTGGGCAAGCAAGACTTCCTGAAGATGGTCGTTGTGAGCAGCTGCTTGCCTTCGCAGCTGTTGACGGAGCTCATGTTCTAATTCTTCCTTCAAGTCATTGATCTAAAAGTACAGATATTTTTAGAGAACCTGTTTCAACCTCAAACATGACTTAGTCATTATTTTGTATAAATTAAAATGATATAATTAATAAACACAACTTGCAGCCTGTCAATGTTACGTTCAAAGGATTAAAAGTACTGTTACGTCTCCGTTTGTTAATTAATTTTCCGTAATTCTTTCTGAATATAACTTTACGATACACTTAATTTCAACATTCGTGCTAAAACAAACGCTAACTTCAACAATACTCTGACTGCAGATCAATTACTCACTACCTACACACACATTGTTGTCCCGTCACGTTGTCACCCTCTTATATATACCAGATTACAATATCTATATTCCCGAAGGTTCGAGAGAACGAGTCACGTGGCCTCGCTGACGCAACACTGCCCCCTCCTTAGTATTGTTCGTCCCGAACAATAGCCACTTACAATAAACCAATAACAAAATTACAATTCAAT
>NW_013677523.1:0-2670 GCF_000517525.1 Limulus polyphemus | reverse complement strand
AAAAGACAAAAAAGTCGTCCTTTAACGTATCTAATTCGCTTTTAAATTTACTAATGTTTTCCATTTGTACTTCTTGCCAGAAACAAGAAGAGAAATTACAGCAGTTGTTGGAGGAAAAAGAAAAGAAACAAGAAGAACGAGAAAATAAACAAGAAGAGAGATTACAGCATTTGCAAGAAAACCTGCAACAGTGGCAGCTCGAACAACAAAATAAACAAGAAGAGAAATTACAGCAGTTGTTGGAAAAGAAAGAAAATAAACAAGAAGAGAAGTTACAGCACTTGTTGGAGGAAAAAGAAAAGAAACAAAAAGAGAGACTACAACAGAGAAGAGAAATTACAACAGTTGTTAGAGGAAAAAGAAACAAATCAAACTACAGCCTAGCAGACTTGATGGCAGCAATACACGAACAGCAAAAGAAACAAGAAGAACGCCCCTTCTCGTTTCCATTTTTTTTCTCTCCCACTCTCTGACACCAATTTGTTACGTCTCCATTTGTTAATTAACTTTCCGTAACTTCGTTCTGACGAAACTTTAGTGACACAAGTCCTCACTTAATAAAACTGGTTTATTCTTTCTGAATATAATTTTACCAATACACTCAACTTCAACAGTTGTGCTATAACAAACTATAATTCACGTATCACAAGCTAGACTTCAACAATACGTCTCTCTCTGCTGCAGTTCAATTACTCATTACCTACACACACATTATTCCGTCACGTTGTGACCATCTTTTATATACCAGACTACTCTATATCTAGTAAATGCTAGGGCATTCACCAAGGTACAGGATAGTTCTAGAAACGTGGCATGACACTAGTCATGTGACCTCGCTGACGCAACAATACCCTGATCAATAAAAGTCCCACACAGTAGACGGACACTCTATATGATATTACGTATCTGGTCACACAGTATGGTTGGATTACTATTATTACACACTATTCTAATTTTTGAGAATCCCTATAGGACTAGATTAAGAATGTAGTGCTTAAAAATATAATAGGACTAAGATTAATGTCTTATGATAAGAATGATTAATCATAATCATGCTTGGCAAGCTTAGAAAATAAGGTATTCACAGTATAAAAATTGCTGATGTAAGAATTGACTTATGTGAATAGTGTTCCACCCACCAGTACATTTGTTGTGTCACAGCCGACCTGATGGACTCTAGACTGAGCAAAACGTGTCATTGGCAACGAGTATTGCAAACATACTGTGGTTGGAATAATTTAGAAAATTATAATTATCATAATTTAGAAAACATTCTAACTAATTTCATAATAAAAATGACTGAGCTCCAGAACAAAACTAGAGGGGCACTCAGTACAACACATGCCTCCACAAAGCAGTGTTGATCATATTCAGCTCTCAAAAATTGGTTCCCACGCTAATAGATAGCGATTGTTTGGATTTTTTAAGTGACTTTGACCCTCTAGAAACTAATAACTTCTACGTTGGGTCATATTCGAAATATATACCAGCTTTTGTCCAAATTCTTTCAGCTATTTTCGAGAAATTATGCTGACAAACACATACACAGGGGAGAAAAACATAACCTCCATCCACCTTTAGTGGCAGGGGTGATAATTTATTAGCCAATGCTTCCATTCATGTCTTTTAGTCTAACCTCCTTAAAATGATCATTAATTCTGTCATACCAGTTCCTGAATGCCAGAACAATTGGTTCAATACAGCAACTGCTGAGCTCTGAATAATGTACAATATTTTTTGTTAAGGTATCTCCTCAACATACCAAAAATAGAATATGTATCATCTTTGTGAAGAACAATTCAAGAAAAATGTTTCACAATAAAATAGTTTTCATGAAAGAGTTAGCACAAAGGATCACATATAAAGTGTAATAGATTTAAAACCCAAAACTCGATTGTTTTCGAATAGTTGACTAATCTTCTTCTTGTTCTCCTGAAGAAGAATAGTCAACTATTCAAAAGCGCTCGAGTTTTGGGTCTTATTTTAAGTCTGTCACAATAAAACAGGTTAAAATGCTGTTACAAATTTCAACATTTATCATTTAGTATCATATCAATACTGCATTATAGATTTATTTTGTTATTTATCAAGCATACACACATAATACAAATGGTAATCATAACTACTACCTTAATTCAGAAGCTGCACAGTGCTGCCACTCTGTTTAAAAAGAAAAACTACAATAATAGCAAATAAAAAAGAATGAAATGTGTGTTATCTAAACAATGATTATGTCAACTAGTGTAAATGGAATTGTTACTACTTGAAGAAATTATTTTTAGGAAACTAAATGATAGTTCTCTTCGGGACAATTTTTTCATGAATACTTCCCACACTTTAAAGTTTGAAGGATAGTCCAATCAGATGCATATGCTTCACTGCAGACAGCTCTCAACTTACACTACATTAATTCTTGTTACCCTTGTTACCTTGTCAGAGGGATTCTATGTTTCACCAACTGAATACCAAATCATTGAACAAACATGATCTAGATGTTTATCATACTCCATCAAGGGACATGGGAGGTTGAAAAATCATAACTTTATGATTACAAGTTCGGGAGAGGGGGATGAGGCAAAGAAAAAAAACAACTTTGGAAAATAAATCATTTGTGGTGTTGCGCCTCCAGTCGTTAGTTAATTTTCCGTAACTTGGTTCCGATGAAACTTT
>NW_013677522.1:8383-13463 GCF_000517525.1 Limulus polyphemus | reverse complement strand
CATTTACAACATTGAATCCAATAAGAAAAGTTATCATGTAAAAACATTAAATCCAATAAGAAAAGTTATCATTTACAACAATGAATCCAATAAAAAAGTTATCATTTACAACATTGAATCCAATAAGAAAAGTTATCATGTAAAAACATTGAATCCAATAAGAAAAGTTATCATTTACAACAATGAATCCAATAAAAAAGTTATCATTTACAACAATTGAATCCAATAAGAAAAGGTATCATTTACAACAATGAATCCAATAAAAAAGTTATCATTTACAACAATGAATCCAATAAGAAAAGTTATCATTTACAACAATGAATCCAGTAAGAAAAGAAAAGCAGCAATTAATAAAATCAATTTCGTTCCACGTCGTATTTCTAACAGGAAACTTACACACACAGTACCTTTTAAAACTTATACAGACAGTACCTTTTGAAACTTATACAGACAGTACCTTTTAAAACTTACACAGACAGTACCTTTTGAAACTTGCACAGGCAGTACCTTTTAAAACTTATACAGACAGTACCTTTTAAAACTTACACAGACAGTACCTTTTGAAACTTATACAAACATTACCTTTTAAAACTTACACAGACAGTACCTTTTAAAACTTTTCCAGACAGTACCTTTCAAAACTTATACAGACAGTACCTTTTAAAACTTATACAGACAGTACCTTTTAAAACTTATGCAGACAGTACCTTTTAAAACTTATACATACAGTACTATGTAAAATGTATACAGACTGTACGCTGTAAGACATATATGTACTGTACGTTATAAAACGGACACACGTTGTACATTGTAAAAATGTTTATACACTGTACGTTATAACATTTATACAGGCTGTATACTGAAAAAGATATACAGGCTGTATACTGAAAAAGATATACAGACTGTACGTTATAAAATATATACAGACTGTACGTTATAAAATATATACAGACTGTATGTTGTAAAACTTTATAGACTGTACGTTATAAAATATATACAGACTGTACATGTCTGTGTATGATGTTTCATTATTCATTTAGTTCCTTACATGTACGATTAAGAATACTAGCGCCCCCCAGTGGACTTACAACGCTAGAAACCGGGTTTCGATACCCGTGGTGGGCAGAGCACAGATAGCCCATTGTGTAGCTTTGTGCTTAATTCCAAACAAAAGAATACTAGCAGAAACGCCGCCCTACTGGCGAATGTTTGTATTAGTAATAATTAATCATAGTATTCATTGAAAAAAAATGTAGAAAAAGTGAAGATTTTCTTAAAAAGGGTTATTTTACTGGGAAGTACTGCACGGGAAAAGTGTTCGGATTGTGCTCTTTAGTCATACGCAACTCATTGCATCAAAATGATTCCATGTACAGAGTTCAAGATGTTCATATGTTTTACTGATATAAACTGTAATGTTTTATATACTAAAAGTGGTGCTGTTTATTGAAAAAATAATAGTTTTTAAGAACTCCAGTTTCTCAATACTACATTTAATAATTACGTCAATAAAGATACAATGAAACCCTCACTTAGAGTTCTGGTGAAAGTCGTGTTCTTGTTGTGGGAAGAGTAATTTTATTTAAAATTGTGTTATATTATAAATAAATTGTTGTTGCACATACCACAGTTATTTTTCTAATTGTATGAATCTTGAATACCCAAAGTATGAAAATATTTTATGGATTTTTATTTGTGGTGCAATTCGGTAGGTGGCGCAGGAGTTTTGGTTACATACATAGATACTGACATACACGCTGCGTCTGTTATTAGATAACTGTTTTTGTCTTGAATGTGAGCTCATCATGACTTGTACAAATTTGAAAATATTGTATTTATTTATAACAATATTGTGAATTGTGTAATACGAAAAATGTCGTGCTGCAACATTTACTCTGATTTTCAAAAAAGTAGTCTTGTTTTGTCATTCAAGGAAACTGAAACCTAATATATTCAGTGACGTAATTTAACCCCTAGAGCAGTTTCCCGCTAACGTCACTAATTTTAGGAACGAAATATTAAACGCTCTTTTTCATCTTAGCATATTTGCATTAGCTTTATAATTTCTCTTGTCGTTTCTACAATAGACTGTAGTATGTCAGGAATTCTAATATTTGCTCACATCAGATCCAAGTGAGTTTCGCTTCATGTTAAGAACTGAAACATCCTGATATAATAGACAGATTTAACATGTGAAGTTTCAAAAAGAGAGAAAACCAATAACAAGATAAACACTCGGATTAAACAAGAATTAAGTAGCAGACTTCAGTGATACTCTCAAGCCTAATGACGGCCCGGCATGGCCAGGTGGTTTAGGCACTCGACTCGCAATCTGAGGGTCGCGGGTTCGAATCCCTGTCACACCAAACATGCTCGCCCTTTCAGCAGTGGGGGCGTTATAATGTGACGGTCAATTCGTTGGTAAAAGAGTAGCCCAAGAGTTGGCGGTGGGTGGTGATGACTAGCTGCCTTCCCTCTAGTCTTACACTGCTAAATTAGGGATGGCTAGCGCAGATAGCCCTCGTAGCTTTGCGCGAAATTCAAAAATAAATAAACAAGCCTAATGTGTCATTCGATTAACCGCGTGTCACTGAGTAATAACAGTTTTGATAATTCCATCCCTCGTCATAACCATAGTCCTGTATCACTATGAAAGACATCATACTTCGTGATGGTTATTAAAATACAATAATCGACATAGCTACTATCTCCATACTCTCGATATACCGCATCTACAGTAGCTTTAATTTCGATTTTCCCTTAAAAGCCTACAAAGTTAAGTTTTAATGGTTAAGAAATTAAACTTCCGTATATTTTTAATAGAGTTTTACATGTTTTAATAAGTTTTTTCAGGGGAAGGAATAGAACATCAATAACTGTTTTGGGGGTAAAAAACTCACGAGGTTCAGTAAAAATCTTACTTCAGATGAAAATAAAACATGTATCGAAGTGTTTCTTGTTCGTTTTTGAATTTCGCAAAAAAAAAACTACTCGAAAGTTATCTGCGGTAGCCGTCTCCCTAATTCAGACGTGATAGGCTAGAGGGAAAGCAGTTAGTCAACTTCACCCACCACCAACTCTAGGGCTACCCTTTTACCAACCTCACATTATAACGTCCCCATGGCTGAAAGAGCAATAATGTTCTGTGAAGGGATTCAAGCTCGCGACCCACGGATTGCGAGTCTAGCGCCCCCTAACTACCAGGCCATGCTAGGTTCTTGCTTCAAATATTACAGTCAACATTTTAATCGCGACTTTCGAAACGATTTCAAGTATGATAAAGCGTTTTAAAATGTTTTAACTGAATAGTATATATATAAAGCTCGGCCAACTCACAACAAAGATACTGTTACGTCTCTGGTCGTTTGTCAATTTTCCGTAGAAATTCTTTCCGAAAAACTTCAGCGATACAAGTCCTTTCTTAAATAAAATTACTTTATTCTTTCTCAATACAACTTTGCAATACACTTAATTTCCACAGTCACTTTAACTTAAACACACGCTAGAATTCACAACGATTCACGCACTTTACTTACGACTTGACTCGATTATCTGTCTCTATATCTCTCTGTCTGCAACTTATCTCTCTGCCGTCACTTTATTTCCCGGCTTATATACGAGATAGCATGCCTAGAAAAGCCTAGAGTTGCGAGGAACAGTCACGATTTTTCTAGAACTCCAGCGCATGCTCCAAGCGTCGCGCGACTTCCGCTGTCGTAACAACATGAATACATAGTACTTGACACTGGTTATCTCGGTATAAAGTTATTCGTTGTTACTTCCAGATAAATTCACGTCTACTATTCTTTCATACTGGTCATCTCATATTGTTAATTATATAATAAATATTTTTTATTTTGGCATAAAATAATTAATAAGTAACTAAATGAAACTTAGAATGTCCTTAAATTGTTATTTATTTCTCTGTCTATGTTATATTTTTTCTTGTTTATAGACGAAAAGCCTGTTTTGGAGGAGGCTTTTCCTGAAAATACTCTTCAACCAGGATCATCTGTGTCAATGAGATGTGGTGCCACAGGTACACCTCTCGCGCAAGTCACGTGGCTACTCGATGGCTTTCCTCTTCCTAACTTGTTACGTTTTCGAGTTGGAGACTACGTCACTCAGTCCAATCAAGTGGTCAGCCACGTCAATATCAGTGCCATTAAACCCGAAGACGGGGGATACTTCGCTTGTATCGCCAGGAATGAAGTTGGTAAAGTCGTCCATCAGGGGAAACTCAACGTCATTGGACCACCTGTAGTTCGTAAAATGCCCAACATGACCGTGCTTTCAGGCCACAGCTTTACTGTCCAGTGTCCAGCTGGAGGCTATCCTTTGACATTCATCACGTGGGAGAAAGGTTAGCAGTAAAAGGATATGTCACTTATTCACATATACAAGACGTGGAACAACTTTATCCTGGTTTTTATATTACATCTACCCCAAACCCAACTCAACAAGCTACTCAGATCCTTCTACCCCTATATTAAAACCCAACTCAACAAACTACTCAGGTCCTTCTACCCCTATATTAAAACCCAACTCAACAGGCTACTCAGGTCCTTCTACCCCTATATTAAAACCCAACTCAACAGGCTACTCAGGTCCTTCTACCCCTATATTAAAACCCAACTCAACAAGCTACTCAGGTCCTTCTACCCCAATATTAAAACCCAACTCAACAAACTACTCAGGTCCTTCTAACCCTATATTAAAACCCAACTCAACAAGTTACTCAGGTCCTTTTACCCCTATATTAAAACCCAACTCAACAGGCTACTCAGGTCCTTCTACCCCTATATTAAAACTCGACTCAACAAGCTACTCAGGTCCTTCTACCCCCAGATTAAAACCCAACTCAACAAGCTACTCAGATCCTTCTACCCCTATATTAAAACCCAACTCAACAAACTACTCAGGTCCTTCTACCCCTATATTAAAACCCAACTCAACAAACTACTCAGGTCCTTCTACCCCTATATTAAAACCCAACTCAACAAACTACTCAGGTCCTTCTACCCCTATATTAAAACCCAACTCAATAAACTACTCAGGTCCGTCTACCCCCACATTTATT
>NW_013677522.1:2262-7624 GCF_000517525.1 Limulus polyphemus | reverse complement strand
TGACGCAACAATATTTAGGCCTAATTAAGTGAGATTTTTTATATCTTTATTGTACTCGTCACTTCCAAAATAAGTACGTTTGGTTAATTCAGCACCTAGGATTGTTATGTTAGTAAAGCCTTACTGGCGTTAACCTAAATATCATTACAAATACGAGTTTTTAACTGCTGTTAAAATATAAAAATTTCACAAAAACAAGTTTTATCTTTTCGGAATTAACTTAAATATCGTTATAAATAGCAGTTTTAACTGCTGTTAGAATGAAAAAAGCTTCGCAAATACAAAATTTAACTTCCTGGAATTGACCTAAGTTTTGTTATAAACACGAGTTTTAACTGCTGTTAAAATGTAAGAAAAAAAAACCTTCAGAAATAGAAGTTTTAACTTTCTGGCATTAACTTAAATATTCTGTCTTCCGATAAAAATGCCAGTTTAACTGTTGGATTTACTGATGTATTTAGTTAGGCCTATCACATTATAACGTTTTAAGTACACCACAGTTCTCCAACGCAATTTCTTTTAAAGCAACGTTTCCTGTAAAATGATTTTCTAATAAACGGCCTTATAAATATAATGTTTCTATAAAAATAAATATTTTTATATAATTTCCTCACCTCCATTGATAACGTTTATAAGTATTCAATTATGTTGTTTTTGTTTCACACAGTTAAAACATTTTTTTTTCATCTTGTATTTTCTAATGTGCCTAATTAGTTTTATATTCAAAGAGTCGAAACGTTGTATGGCTATACTTATATTTGTGTGTATTATTCTATTTTTGTTTCAAGTTCTTAGTTGCAGGCATTATTAATGTTAATTGTCCTTCTATATTATTAACTTGTAAACAGTTTCGATGAGGTGTTAAGTTAGAGCCATTGTTTCAATAGTTCCGCCGAAGATTGACCCGTTTCGTTTCTCTGAGGACCTGGAGGAGGGAATGAGAAGCGTAGTGTTCTGTGCCGTGGTGGCAGGAGACCCTCCTGTCTCTCTAACCTGGTTAAAAGACGGGGAACCTTTACAGCCCGAAGAAGGTGTCACAGTCGAGATGTTGAACGACTTCACTTCCACTCTGGTGTTCCAGTCGGCCCATTTCAAACACAGCGGGAACTATACCTGCGTAGCTAGTAATTCCGCGACCACTGTCAACTACACGGCCACAATGGTTGTGAACGGTACCTTTCTGTTCAACATAGATATAGATTAGCTGTGTTATTTGTTTAACGGTTGTTAATTGTAAACTTTTTTATTGCTTACAGTAGCTACGTTCATGGATGTTAATTGTGAACGTTTTCATTGTTTACAGTGGCTACGTTCACGGTTGTTAATTGTAAACGTTTTCATTGTTTACACTGGCTACGTTCACGGTTGTTAATTGTAAACGTTTTGATTGTTTACAGTGGCTACGTTCACGATTGTTAATTGTAAACGTTTTCATTGTTTACACTGGCTACGTTCACGGTTGTTAGTTGTAAACGTTTTCATTGCTTACAGTAGCTACGTTCACGGTTGTTAATTGTAAACGTTTTCATTGTTTACTAATGGCTACGTTCACGGTTGTTAATTGTAAACGTTTTCATTGTTTATAATGGCTACGTTCACGGTTGTTAATTGTAAACGTTTTCATTGTTTATAATGGCTACGTTCACGGTTGTTAATTGTAAACCTTTTCATTGTTTATAATGGCTACGTTCACGGTTGTTAATTGTAAACGTTTTTATTGCTTTCAGTAGCTATGTTCACGGTTGTTAATTGTAAACGTTTTTATTGCTTACAGTAGCTACGTTCACGGTTGTTAATTGTAAACGTTTTCATTGTTTACAGTGGCAGTTTTTACGTTTCATTTATTACAAATTTCTTTATCAACGCTTACGTGATCTTAAACGTGAAATTCATGTGAACTATTTTTCATCATCTCTCGCTGTCCAGTCAGATGTGATCTCATTAGTTTGTAAGCGTCGCTCGTAAGTGCCCTTTTATTTTGTCAAACAAAGGTTATTATTGCTTGAAAATTAAAACTTTGACTTAGAACTTTCTCATATGACTATTGCTTTCTAGTTCCCCCATTTTGGAAAATTCAACCAACTGACCTATCAGCGGTCAAAGGAGAAACGATAATCATTGACTGTCAGGCTGGAGGATTCCCCAGTCCTCAAATCAGGTGGAAGATAAACCAAGGTCAGTCAAACAGTAAAACGTTTACTGAACAGATTATAGGCTTAATAGAAATAATTGTCTTATATGCATTAGTAACTTATATTCTTAGTTTCCTGATTATGTCGCTGTGGGCGTTATACTAGAAGGTAATGTACCGAAATTCGAATCCGAGTCTCCATGGTTCGCAAAATAGTGCCACAAAATCGCGCTGCGCTCGTTGGGATCGTAGATGCGTTATAAGAGTGACAGTGAAATCCAATTATTCGATCAGTGTAGTCCAAAAGCTGGAGGGGGTACTTTTGGCTAGCTGCCTTTCAATTAGTCTATCTGTTAAAAAACAGAGACTGCTAGTCGAAGATAACATCCAGACAAACAGACAAATTCAAGCTATAAATATAAGTTTTGTCTAGAGATGAATCACTATCTGCGAATCGATCAGTCCTCACACCAGGAAGTTTCATTTAAAAATGATAGAATTTGGTGTTTTTGAACAGTTTGTACATCATATGTAAATCTGTTGAGTTCGTTTAAACATTTTTTAGATGTCACTGTTACCTGTAAATATGGACATTTCTTTACTCCACAGATGTCAGCACCGTCTAATGTATAATAACCATCTTATCTGAAACTAACCATTGTGGTAAACGCTACCATTAGTTGAATACCTCCAAAACTTTAGTTAGAATATCGTTGCCACTTCTGAGTCTCTTAAGTTTCTTTTTTCAATAAATATTATTATAGTTACATCAAAACAAGAATTTCGGTTCTTTAGGTTATGTCAAACATTCACATAATTAAACTATAACTTGATAGTACGATTGATAAAAAGATAGCATAATAATCCATTACTAAATTATAAAACAAAACTAAATCCTCACTTCGTACAGTTTTAACACAATTTTTAGCTTTATCAGATCATATTGTTATACTCGCCGATAAATATATATTACAAAAATGGAACATTGAACACATACTTAAGGCGTCAAATTTCCGCATTATCACTTATAGATTTGAAAAGACTCAAAAGCTTCAGTGCTTTCGAATAGTTGACTTTTCTTCTTACTGCTCCTAAACAAGAAGAGCCAGCTATTCGCAAACGATCGACCTTTTGAAATCTACTTGGGTTTTTTTCTTCACTCTTTCATCTCGTCACCTTATAACTAGGTTACTTGTATTTTTTCATATATACACTTGAAATATTTTTAGAAATATATTTTCCATAATCGATGTTTTATGCTTTTTTACTGAGTAGGGAGCTCAGGATCGTTTCGAACGGTTATCAGTAACCCTCACATACAGATCCTTGAAAATGGATCCCTCGTATTGAGAGGAGTAGATGTAGATGATTCTGGAAGCTTCATGTGTCAGGCAAACAACGGGATAACCCCAAGTCTAAGCGTAGTGATACAGCTTAATGTTCACAGTAAGTACAGCATAGCTCCGTGTTACAAGTTAACGTTCACAATAAAATATAGCTTTTTCTTAAAGATTAACGTTCACAGTAAAACATAGCTTTTTGTTAAAGATTAATGCTCACTATAAAATATAGCTTTTTGTTAAAGATTAACGCTCACTATAAAATATAGCTTTTTGTTAAAGATTAACACTCACTATAAAATATAGCTTTTTGTTAAAGATTAACGCTCACTATAAAATATAGCTTTTTGTTAAAGATTAACACTCACTATAAAATATAGCTTTTTGTTAAAGATTAACGTTCACAATAAAATATAGCTTTTTGTTAAAGATTAACACTCACTATAAAATATAGCTTTTTGTTAAAGATTAACACTCACAATAAAATATAGCTTTTGTTAAAGATTAACACTCACTATAAAATATAGCTTTTGTTAAGGATTAACGGTCACAATAAAATATAGCTTTTTGTTAAAGATTAACGCTCACTATAAATATAGCTTTTTGTTAAAGATTAACACTCACTATAAAATATAGCTTTTTGTTAAAGATTAATACTCACTATAAAATATAGCTTTTTGTTAAAGATTAACACTCACTGTAAAATATAGCTTTTTGTTAAAGATTAACGTTCATAATAAAACATAGCTCCGTGATCCAGTGTTTACTGATACCTCTATTGTAACTTCTAGTAATATATCCACTGGTAACTTCACATTGTTTACTGATACGTCAGTTGTAACTTCTAGTAATAGATCCACTGTAAACTTCACAGTGTTTACTGATACGTCAGTTGCAACTTCTAGTAATACATCCACTGTTAACTTCACATTGTTAACTGATACGTCTGTTGTAACTTCTAGTAATAGATCCACTGTTAACTTCACATTGTTTACTGATACGTCTGTTGTAACTTCTAGTAATAGATCCACTGTTAACTTCACAGTGTTTACTGTTACGTCTGTTGTAACTTCTAGTAATAGATCCACTGTTAGCTTCACATTGTTTACTGATACGTCAGTTGTAACTTCTAGTAATAGATCCACTGTAAACTTCACAGTGTTTACTGTTACGTCTGTTGTAACTTCTAGTAATACATCCACTGTTAACTTTATTCGTAAGAATGAAAGTGTGAGTGAACTTAATTAATTCTTGTTAACAACTTTAACCATCAATGTCCTCGACTCTTGACTCTACTCTAGTCCCTGCATATGTAACAACGGAGTTCCAGTCCATCACAGTAAGGAAGGGGGCGTCTGTGAATTTAACGTGTGAAGCTTTTGGTGAGATGCCTGTGGTCATTAAGTGGCAAAAAGACAGACAGCCCTTCACCACAGCTCTTCACAAGTCTAGGTGGGTAACGTTTCCAAGTGTTCGTATCTTACTAATAACCTTTCTTCATCGATCTTATGTATAAGTTTCGGTAAATAAATAGTAATTTAACAACCATTTCACCCAACAGTCACGTGACAGTAGCTTGTAGCTTTGTATGAATACATGTGTGTCCAGCTAAGTTCTCCCGCAGTTCTGGAGCTAGCAAAAACAAACTTGGTCTCGAGTTGGCTCAAACGCACCCAGAAAGTCACCAGGCAAGATGGACATCTAAGATTAGGGTTTCAAGGTTGCTCTAGGCTTGGGATGTTCTTATCTATATGGTGTAAACCCCTTACCAAGGGAGGCTAAAACACCCCATAGTTCACCAGGCATGATCCAAGAGTACCGTATTTTTCGGAATACAAGACGCACCCTTATTTTGAAGACAAAGTTTTGGGGGAAAAAAAAGCTACAGTCG
>NW_013677522.1:0-1342 GCF_000517525.1 Limulus polyphemus | reverse complement strand
TGACGTAACAAGTAGCCAGTTTAATGTAAGTTGATGTAACAACAAGTATCCAGTTTAATGTAAGCAGAGGTAACAACAAGTATCCAGTTTAATGTAAGCTGATGTAACAACAAATATCCAGTTTAATTTAATAAAATGTAACAACAAGTATCCATTTTAGTTTAACCTTTGATGCTGCTTTTCGAACTAATTTACTGAACCTGAATATGTTATACTAATCATATCTTGCTACACACAGGTACACGGAAGTCACAGAGATGACAGATGATCGGATTATTTCTGTCTTGAGGATTCTATTTAGTGACCGCCAAGATTCATCCTTGTTCTCGTGCATAGCGTCTAATTCTCACGGAACAGACGAGTCCAACTTCCAAGTACTTGTTCAAGGTATGGTGGTTTATATTTACTTGAGAATGATTCGAATATTAAAGTTGTCGTTAGCGTTTCACAACTGTACCAACGTCCTCTCAGTTAACCATTAGTTAAATCTGGAGCTGGGAGGGGGAGCAATGCCTTACCCAATGGCGTCCTTCGAGCTTCCTAGTGGCACAGCGGTATGTCTACAGACTTACAACGCTAGAAACCGGGTTTCGATACCCGTGGTGGGCACAGCACGGATAGCCCATCGTGTAGCTTTGAGCTTAATTACAAATAGACAAACAAATAAATGTTAACACGTTTAAGATGAATAACAAGTGTAGAGCTTTACGTTAAATACAATACTGTATTGTATGTTAGAGAAGTGAAGGCCACAGTTAACAAGGTGGAAGGTTCACCATGCCCACTGTAGGTCCTCCACAAACTTTCAATTAACTTGTAATATTGTTCCAGCTCCCCTTGATACCTTGTTACATATAGCTGGGGATGCTCCACTTGGCGATTTCATTAGCAGAAGGGGCTGTCCCCCTCTCAAAGGCTCCTAATCTAATTGCTGAATGAATGGTGACTGTTTCAAATCCTACTTCTATAAATAAATCAACCTGTTGTTATATGGGGAAATCCATAAGTTATGGCTCATACAAATAACCATCCTGATACCACAGTAACTCAGTCCTTCTTCTTTAGACAAACCATCTTGATATCACAGTAACTCAGTCCTTCTTCTTTAGATAAACCATCCTGATACCACAGTAACTCAGTCCTTCTTCTTTAGACAAACCATCCTGATACCACAGTAACTCAGTCCTTCTTCTGTAGACAAACCATCCTGATACCACAGTAACTCAGTCCTTCTTCTTTAGACAAACCATGCTGATAACATAGTAACTCAGTCCTTCTTCTGTAGACAAACCATCCTGATACCACAGTAACTCAGTCCTTCTTCTTTAGACAAACCATGCTG
>NW_013677521.1:9797-12882 GCF_000517525.1 Limulus polyphemus | reverse complement strand
AGTAACTTCAATAGACAAGACGGAATTTAGTAACTTCAATAGACAAGACGGAATTTAGTAACTTCAATAGACAAGACGGAATTTAGTAACTTCAATAGACAAGTAGGAATTTAGCAACTTCAATAGACAAGTAGGAATTTAGTAACTTCAATAGACAAGTAGGTATTTAGTAACTTCAATAGACAAGAAGGAATTTAGTAACTTCAATAGACAAGAAGGAATTTAGCAACTTCAATAGACAAGAAGGAATTTAGCAACTTCAATAGACAAGAAGGAATTTAGCAACTTCAATAGACAAGTAGGAATTTAGCAACTTCAATAGACAAGTAGGAATTTAGCAACTTCAATAGACAAGTAGGAATTTAGCAACTTCAATAGACAAGTAGGTATTTAGTAACTTCAATAGACAAGTAGGTATTTAGTAACTTCAATATAACAGTGAGAATTTAGCAGCTTCAATGTAAAAATAAGAATATAAAGTCAAGCTGATTATTCTTAATTCACTAATCCTAAAACCGTTTATTGAAATTTGTTTGATCCTTTTAATGACTGATATTCTAGTCAGGCTATTAAATACATTTGTAAATTATCATCTCTGAACGAAAGAGCTTCGTTTTTTTTTTTAGCCAAACATGAAAAAAAACTGTTTTTAGAAACGTATATTTTAAGCTGATTAAAATTCTAATGTTTATTCAATTTAAACTAAAATTAATTACAATTATATTCAATTATTAACAACAACTTTTAGAAACAGAAGTATTTCGTAAGTTAAAGGCTTAGTTTTAAATAATGTTCAAACATTTTTGGTTTGAACTGAATTCAATTTTTAACTACAGCTTTTAGAAAAGTTTTAGTTTCGCGCAAAGCTACACGACGACTATCCGTCCCTAATTTAGCAGTGTAAGACTAGAGGGAAGGCAGCTAGTCATCACCACCCACCGCCAACTCTTGGGCTACTCTTTTTACCCACGAATTGTGGGATTGACCGTCATATTATAACGCCCATTATAACGCAGCTGAAAGGACGAGCATGTTCGGTGGGACGGAGATTCGAACCCTCGACCCTCAGATTGCGAGTCGAGCGTCTTACCCACTTGACCAAATTATTAATTCGTACCTTCGATAGTGGAATATTAGACACACAGAAGGCAAGATAGGCATATACGTCTATGAATAGATTATTAGGCAAACAGAAAGACAAAGAAACAGGTATACATAGATGAGCGTGATATTAAATAGACAAAAAGACAAGGGACAGATATATAGATATACATGATATTAGATAGAGAGAGAAAGAAAGGGACAGATATACATAAATAAACATGATATTAGGTATAAAGACTAATAGACAGATACATAGATCAATGGAATATGAGATAAACAGATAAGCCAACATGTTGGTAGATGTAGTAACTGGTTATTAGATAGAGAGAGAAAACCAACAGACAGATACATGGATGAATGAAATATTAGTCAGACGAACCAGCATCTATAAATGGACGTAAATATACTTAACATTAGTGAAATGTTAAAAGTATAAAACTAAATACTTCAATATGATTAAATATTAAAATAGAGTCAGACAGGGTATGATGGAAAGATAGGCAGCATACGAATGAACATTCCAGTTATATGGAAGGAAAAAATAGACAGATAGTAAATGAAAGAATTGATATGTTGAAAACAAATATATAAACACACACAAAATATGACTAAATAGACGTACTTTTACACGATTGTGGAAACTAATTTTTTTTGAAATTTTATTCGAGGAAGTATAAACCCTGTTTCTCTACTTTCCTGTGATTTAATGTAACAACAAAAATGTATTGAAATCTCTGTTTGGAGAACTTTTGAGAGACGCGAGATATAGTTATCGTTATCTACCAAAATCAGGGGTTATACTTCCGCGAACAAATCTCCAAAAAGTATAAAATCAGGGGTTATACTTCCGCGAACAAATCTCCAAAAAATATAAAATCAGGGGTTATACTTCCGCGAACAAATCTCCAAAAAATATAAAATCAGAGGTTATACTTCCGGGAACAAATCTCCAAAAAATATAAAATCAGAGGTTATACTTCCGGGAACAAATCTCAAAAGAGAAGAAAATCAGGGGTTATACTTCCTCGAATAAAATTTAAAAAAGTAGAAAAGCAGGTATCATTTAATTCCTCTAACAAAATCTCAGGAAAATACAGAAGTAGGGGTTATACTTCTTTTAACAAAATATCAGGAAAGCAGGTGTTATACTTCCTTTAACAAAATATGAGGAAAGCAGGTGTTATACTTCCTTTAACAAAATATGAGGAAAGCAGGTGTTATACTTCCTTTAACAAAATATGAGGAAAGCAGGGGTTATACTTCCTTTAACATAATATCAGGAAAGCAGGGGTTATACTTCCTCGAAAAAAAAATCTCAGAAAAGTAGAGAAACGAGGGGGGGGGGTATACTTTTTGAACATAAAGGGGCATTTTGCTATTTCTTTTTCTTCTGGCTTAGCGGTCAGTCTACTATAACCTACTTTTATTGGATAAAATAATGTGATGGTTTTGTGTCATAATTATCTAAAGCCTGTT
Source organism: Limulus polyphemus (assembly GCF_000517525.1). Taxonomy (NCBI): domain Eukaryota; kingdom Metazoa; phylum Arthropoda; class Merostomata; order Xiphosura; family Limulidae; genus Limulus; species Limulus polyphemus. The sequence continues at coordinate 10,302 of NW_013677521.1, read as the reverse complement.
GACACAAATAACTAGGACATTCATATGAAGTGATTGTAGCAAAGACCAGGAAACGGTCGATTGTGGTTCACCTCAAAACCAATTATATAAATCAACGTTGAAGTTCCTAAGGGCGAACATTGATCTCAATACAAGGGTTCGTGAGGCCAGGGAGCCTTGATTGAAATTGATGCCATTGTTACTAAGGGCTTTGTTGTAACCTACATCACTGTTATAGGTGATGTAATATCAAACTTTTTAAGGACATTGCAAGAAATTAAAACATAATCCCAATGCTTGTTCAACATGAAAGGAAAAAAAATACGTTTTGGGTTATCCTAAGCGAGGGAAGTTTCTTCCAAAGTCTACTATCTGGGACGAAAAGCTCATCCCTAGTCACAAAACTTATCCAGAATTGAGAAATCTAGTTTCAGTGACTCAAAAGCAAATGTAATTCGCGAGTTTGCTCCAGTGACTCAAAAGCAATTGTAATTCGCGAGTTTGCTCCAGTGACTCAAAAGCAAAT
>NW_013677521.1:5004-8879 GCF_000517525.1 Limulus polyphemus | reverse complement strand
AAGTATATCTAGTTGTTGGGTCTCGGTCAACAACTAGATATACTTGCGTAGAGTCTCGGTCAACAACTAGATATACTTGCGTAGGGTCTCGGTCTACGCAAGTATATCTAGTTGTTGACCGAGACTCTACGCAAGTATATCCAATTGTTGACCGAGACTCTATGCAAGTATATCCAATTGTTGACTGAGACTCTATGCAAGTATATCTAGTTGTTGACCGAGACTTTACGCAAGTATATCTAGTTGTTGACCTCCGACTCATATTTTTGGTAATCTAAATTCGATCCGTCGATCTGTCGGCCTATTTTGTAACTTAGAAGCATTTAAAGAAATTAAAACAACATTTTTGTTGTTGTTGTTTTCATTTACAGAATATATATAATTAATATAATATATATATATAATTAATTTGTATTTAGGAAACTCTCAGGTTATATTTGAGGAGTTTTTGACTTGACCAGAAGGTGTCGTTCAGGTTGAAAATTCCAATATTCCTGTAATTAAAATTTTATGGAATCCAGAATATAAGCATCAATTTCCTAATTACATTACATTAAGGCCAACACAAATTATCCTCGGTATTGCCTTTAATGTTATTGATATTGTTTTCGAGAATGTTTTTCATCGTATTGTCTTTCCTTCATTAAGTACAAGAAATAAGAAGTGATCGGGTCTTTCATCCAATTTTTATATAAACCTCAATACGATTCCTGATTTACGATTGTTTCTAACCTCCTTAACTGTAAGAGCGATTTTGAAATTAAACTCGTGAAAGCATTGATTATATTTAAGGAAGAAATCGTTAATTGAAGAATGGGATAAGTTATAAGTTTTAAACATAGCGTCTGAATGCTTTATATTTTAGTTAAATCTCTTTTTCGAGAGATTTCTAAACAATATGTCTCTTGAAAGTTTGAAGATATAAAATTGAGCTTCTCCGAAGCGACATCTGTTGGCATATACTTGTACACTGAAAATTTGTATTTTAATTTCACGGTTTAATATTATATAGTTTATTGCTAACATTTTACTAATTGGAACTCTATACCTTCAAGCTCTTTAGCATTTAAAAATTTACTTCTTTTACTTGCTTTAACATGTTAAACCCATTAGACTTAGGCCTCAGTCTCACAATACTATAACGGATTATAGCTGTTCAGGTCATAGAAGTATTATGACTGTATCTCGTTAGTTGAAATTAATGTTTTCTCTAGTCCCTAATTCTTCACTTTAAACGTCACACAAAGTGTATTTCTTTTCATCTTTAGTAACTTTGTAGTATATATAAACTCCAAACTCTGAAACGTTATTACTCTATTAATCATCTTTCAATATCCAACAAGCTAACATAAACATGGGGCAATAAGTTTAATTAAATATACGATCTTATGCGGCAATTAAAGTTTTAATTATATATTGGACCGGGCGTGACCTAGTGGTTAGCGTGCCCGAGCTGTGGATCCAAGGCTTCACAATAAGTTATCCATTTGCCAAGAAAACTGCCCTCTGAACTTTGGCGCTGTGAGTGCGTTACAAAAAGAACAATCAATTACTACTTTTCAGTCAGATAAGAGTTGCTCAAACGTCGGCGGCGGGCACTGTCGAGTAGGTGCCTTCTATTTAGCTTTGCGTAAAAATATTGAAATACATAAACAAAAATATCAAGAAACACATCAAATGATGCTTGTAATGTAATGTAATGTAAGGTAATGTAATGTAATATAAGGTAATGTAAGGTAAGGTAATATAAGGTAATGTAATGTTAGGTAATGTAGTGTAATGTAATGTAAGGTAATGTAATGTAATATAAGGTAATGTAATGTAAGGTAATGTTAGGTAATGTAATGTAATATAAGGTAATGTAATGTAAGGTAATGTTAGGTAATGTAATGTAAGGTAATATAAGGTAATGTAATGTAAGGTAATATAAGGTAATGTAATGCAAGGTAATATAATGTAATGTAGTGTAAAATAATATAAGGTAATGTAATGTAATATAAAGTAATGTAAGGTAATGTAATGTAAGGTAATATAAGGTAATGTAATGTAAGGTAATGTTAGGTAATGTAATGTAAGGTAATATAAGGTAATGTAATGTAAGGTAATATAAGGTAATGTAATGTAAGGTAATATAAGGTAATGTAATATAAGGTAATGTAATGTAAGGTAATGTAATGTAATATAAGGTAATGTAATGTAAGGTAATATAAGGTAATGTAATGTAAGGTAATGTTAGGTAATGTAATGTAATATAAGGTAATGCATGTTAAATATTGGCCTTATTTTAAATATTGGCCTCATGTTAAATATTGGCCTCATGTTAAATATTGGCCTCATGATAGATATTGGCCTCATGATAGATATTGGCCTCATGTTAAATATTGGCCTCATGTTAAATATTGGCCTCATGATAAATATTGGCTTTATGTTAAATATTGGCTTCATGATAAATATTGGCCTCATGATAGATATTGGCCTCATGTTAAATATTCACCTCATGTTAAATAAGCGCTCTTCGAATTGAAGGAGAAATAAAAGTCAAGAAAAAACTTATGCTGTAATTTATGTTGTAATCATTTTGATGTTATTATACACACGAAAAAAAAACATAATTGTGTGTGTATTTTTTTATATGAAACATAGTCCTGTGACTGAAGACGTTTGATCAACTGGTATGATTTTGTTTCATTTGGTTTAATGTCTATAATTTTTATTTTTCTTCGGTGGTGCCGGGCATGACCTATTTGTTACAGTGCCACACCGTGAAGCTGAGGGTTCGCGTTCCATTGCTTTAAAAGTGCGCTCTGCATTTTAGGGTAATGAGTGCATTATAAGATTGACGGTCAAATCCCACTGTTCGTTTAGAGTAATCCAAAGAGTTGGCGGTGGGTGCTGTTGACCAGCTGCCTTTCCTCCAGTCTATTAGTTCTAAAGCGGAGAACTCTCGCGCAGCTTTACGTGAATATGTGAAACAAACACAAATAAACACATGTTTGGTGGGAAGTAGTTACAATCGATATTATGAAAGCTGCACTAGTTTCTGACGAACACAAATAAACACATGTTTGGTGGGAAGTAGTTACAATCAATATTATGAAAGCTGCACTAGTTTCTGACGATACTCATATTCTCTCGTGTGCTAGCCTAGTTTGATAATGACGTCCATGTCGTTTACCATAATACTTCCACGACCTCAACAGCTATAATCCATTATAGTACTGTGAGACCGAGGCCTAAGCCTAAAGAGCTGAAAATAAAGAATTTTGGTAAGTAAATAAAACAACCGAACACCTTTCTTTTCTCTCTGAAACAACGTCTATTCCCCTCTTAGTCAAACAGTCTATTTTTTTCTTTTCAGTAAGCGAATTAGACAATTTTATCAAGCCTTTCTTAATGAGTTGGTTCCTTTTTTTTTGCGTCGCGCTGCATGCTTTGCTAACCCTTTTTTGACATAAGGGAATAACCAATCACCAAGTAGTATAGTAAATCTTATAAGAAAGAAAAAAGTACTTTTACGTGCCTCTTGGACCACCAGTGGCGCAGCGGTATGTCTGCGGACTTACAACGCTAGAAACCGGGTTTCGATACCTGTGGTGGGCAGAGTACAGAAAGCCCATTGTGTAGCTTTGTGCTTAACTTCAAACAAACCAACGTGTCTCTTGATAAGAAAGTGAGTTTTTATAGTTTAATTTCATAGTTATCGTTTTGAGTCACTGGAGCAAACTCGCGAATTACATTTGCTTTTGAGTCATTGGAGCAAACTCACGAATTACTTTTGCTTTTGAGTCACTAGAGCAAACTCGCGAATTACATTTGCTTTTGAGTCACTAGAGCAAACTCGCGAATTACATTTGCTTTTGAGTCACTAGAGCAAA
>NW_013677521.1:2271-4836 GCF_000517525.1 Limulus polyphemus | reverse complement strand
CTCGGTCAACAACTAGATATACTTGCGTAGAGTCTCGGTCAACAACTAGATATACTTGCGTAGAGTCTCGGTCAACAACTAGATATACTTGCGTAGAGTATGGGTCAACAACTAGATATACTTCCGTAGGGTCTCGGTCAACAACTAGATATACTTGCGTAGAGTATGGGTCAACAACTAGATATACTTGCGTAGGGTCTCCGAAAGTGTTTTCTTTCAAGAGTAAATGAATGAATCAAAAATTAAAAGTAACAAATATTTGTATTTCTTTATTTTCAAATTCATATGTCATGTTGTGTTGTAGCCTACATAGTGCATAATTTTTCTCGTGATTCCTGGCAACCAGTTTTACTGACGTCACAAAAATACAAAGAGCAAAGTTAAACGTCCCTTATGTGTCGTCATTTTAGTGTCTACTGACTGACTGACAGACAACACACGTGTTTACTTACTGACTGACAGACAACACACGTGTCTACTTACTGACTGACAGACAATACATGTGTCTACTTACTGACTGACAGACAACACACAATTGTATAGTGGTGTCAGTGGTTAAAACAGGTGACCTCTCCAGGCGGCCTTCGGCCCCCTTTCGGGGATTTTTTCCTTGTAGACTATGTACATAAGTCATTGTTTTAAGAAATATAGATAAAAATGAAAATTTCAAGCTATGAGAGTTTTTAAAACAAATATAAAAATGTTGTAAGTTATCTAACATCAAAGAATTTGATAAGTTAGGACTAAAGCGTCTATATTCACATAAAGAGAACAAACAAAAAGGACTGGGAACGGAACGAAGGGGTTAAAGTGGAAAACTGGGTTAAAATCAAGGGATCTGTGAAAGAAACGATTGTATACGGAAAAGAAAGAATCAGGAAATAGACGGAATGAATATGGTGTGAGCAAAAAAAGATTTAACATAAATAGCTCAAATACATAAACAAAAATGTAAGGAAACAAAAAAATATAATTGACACAATAAATGGATGCGAATAACAGAAATAACATTATGGCCAGAATAACTGAGAGAGTTAAGATGCACAAAGAAAATATTGTTTGTTTGTTTGGAATTTCGCGCAAAGCTACACGAGGACTATCTGCGCTAGCCGTCTTTGATTTAGCAGTGAAAGACTAGAAGGAAGGCAGCTAGTCATCACCACCCACCGCCAACTCTTGGGCCACTCTTTTACCAACGAATAGTGGGATTGACCGTCACATTATAACGCCCCCACGGCTGAAATGGCGAGCATGTTTGGTGGGACAGGGATTCGAACCCGCGACCCTCAGATTGCGAGTCGAGCGCCCCCTAACCACCTGACCATGCTGGGCCCGAAAGGAATGGAGAGGTATGAACTCGGAAAAAGAAATAACTAGAATGTTATTGTAATATCAATATTTGCTGTATCTCCATTGCTTTGAACCATCATCTGAAGGTTTATCTTATACACAGTTTTGAAAGTATTCCACTTTATATTAACATCATTGAACGAAATGTTCTTTTTTGATTTTTTTAAGTCATGGGCATTAAATCCTTTTTCCTAGAAGGGAAGTATTTCGATTAATGAAAGAAACTTGTATGTTAAGTAAAATAATTCATGCAAACATTTTGTTTACAACAAAAACTTCTTTTCAAGTAGTCCCAGAACACTTAAACCGCTTAACATAAATTATCTGAATTGGAGAACTATTCCCAAAAATTGCACCCAAAGGATTAATAATTTCCATCTATGTCGTTAGGGGACATTAAAGTTTTTTTACATTCATGGTATTCCATTTTAGTTTCATACTTTTCTTTAAAAAAAAATGCTTTGCAATTGAAGAAGAGGAAAGACATTGGAACTATTGTTAAGTCTCTTGATGTATTTGCTCCAGTAAGAGTTTAGTCCTCGATGTTCTTATAGAGAACTAACTGTTTTGAAAAAGAAAAATACCTCTTTTTGAGTTATTTATTCATTGGGTTTGATACTTGAGACTAATGATTGTTTAACTCCTTGCGAAACTAGATGGGTTAGTATGAGACTATGTTCACCACTCAATGGCTGTTTGTCTTGAAATAAATGATATTTGTTTCTTTAGTGACAGCATAGTTTTACATAAGAACACCAGGGGCGCCACTTTTGCAACAATGCTCAAAGAAAGTAACGTGAACTTTGGAAGTGCAACATCACATCTTTGCTGAAATCAACACCAGGAAGAGAAGAAATGCTGGAAGAACTGGAGATGGAGGTTGGACTCATAGTGGAAACATTATTATGGTTTGGCTAGAGGTCAATAATGGTATCTTTGGCTCAGTTGTTGAGGGTTCGATTCGTAGTGGAAATATTATTATGGTTTGGCTAGAGGTCAATAATGGTATCTTTGGCTCAGTTGTTGAGGGTTCGACTCATAGTGGAAAGATTATTAAGGTTTGGCTAGAAGTCAATAATGGTATCTTTGGCTCAGCTGTTGAGGGTTCGATTCGTAGTGGAAATGTTATTATGGTTTGGCTAGAGGTAAATAATGGTATCTTTGGCTCAGCTGTTGAGGGTTCGATTCGTAGTGGAAATGTTATTATGGTTTGGC
>NW_013677521.1:0-2261 GCF_000517525.1 Limulus polyphemus | reverse complement strand
TTCGTAGTGGAAATATTATTATGTTTGGCTAAAGGTCAATAATGGTATCTTTGGCTCAGCTGCTGAGGGTTCGACTCATAGTGGAAACATTATTAAGGTTTGGCTAGAGGTCAATAATGGTATCTTTGGCTCAGCTGTTGAGGGTTCGACTCATAGTGGAAACATTATTAAGGTTTGGCTAGAGGTCAATAATGGTATCTTTGGCTCAGTTGTTGAGGGTTCGATTCGTAGTGGAAATATTATTATGGTTTGGCTAGAGGTCAATAATTGTCTCTTGACTCACTTTTTATGGGTTCGACTCATAGTGGAAACATTATTATGGTTTGGCTAGAGGTCAATAATGGTATCTTTGGCTAAGTTGTTGAGGGTTGGACTCATAGTGGAAACATTATTAAGGTTTGTCTAGAGGTCAATAATGGTATACTTGGCTCAGTTGTTGAGGGTTCGACTCATAGTGGAAACATTATTATGGTTTGGCTAGAGGTCAATAATGGTATCTTTGGCTCAGTTGTTGAGGGTTAGACTCATAGTCGAAACATTATTACGGTTTGGCTAGAGGTCAATAATGATATCTTTGGCTCAGTTGTTGAGGGTTCGACACATAGTGGAAACATTATTAAGGTTTGGCTAGAGGTCAATAATGGTATATTTGCCTCAGTTGTTGAGGGTTCGACTCATAGTGGAAACATTATTATGGTTTGGCTAGAGGTCAATAATGGTCTCTTTGGCTCAGTTGTTGAGGATTCGAGCGGTCGCGAGTTCGATTCCCCTGAGCCACCTCAAGTTTTGTCTGAAGCCATAAGGGGTATCACACGAAGATTAGCACCACCCAAATAGCAGTATAAATGGATTGTTCTGTTAAAACGACATGATTTATATTTAGGTTTATAAGAGTCAGTGTGATTGGTGATAGAAAGAAGTTAAAGACTGCACATATCCAGACCAGATGTAGTTGGAATGATCTCATAGTGCCTTTCCTTTTGGAAAGCTGCGTAGAACCAGTGGGAACCACAGAATTATAAGTGTAACCTATGTGTTAAATATTTTTTTCTTCTTTAAAAGAACGACTTATTACGCTGTGAGCAACTGGTTGAAATATTTCCAGTGAGAAAAAAAAAGTTTAAAGCTTAACATGTCTTTAATTTAAGCTTTTTCTTTGAATCACGTCAAATGCCAATACTTTTAGGTAGTTTCAGCAGTTGAGAACTAGGTACCAAAAAATCAAACAATTACTTTGACTTGCGTTACCAACAGATAGAATTTCACAAGGTGATGGAAATATTCGGAATAAATAGTAAATTTATACATATTAAATTACACATCATAACGACAGTTACCCATACGTATCTAATACGTCGTAAGGGAACGTGCCCGGACATGTCTAATGACAAGCCTATTAGATAAGTATGAAATTCATGTATTTACTCCAACTTGGTATTTTAGAAGTATGAAATTCATGTATTTACTCCAACGCGATATTGTATAAGTATGGAGCTCATGTAAAAATGCAAGATTCCCACATAACTTTAATTATGATGTTTTTTATTCGGCTAGTACTTACTTTAACTTAAACTTAAGAACAAAGAAGTTAGTGGATAGATTGATATAGTTTAGATCTTTACATGAACAGTTTGAATCATTTTAACAATAAGATTCTCTGGAGTCGTATAAACTCATGCCCATAATTGTTTTCAATTTTTCACTGAAGGGGGCTGTCAATTTTAATGTTTTGTTTTCCTTAAAGAAATGACATATTTATGTAAATTACACATTTCGAAGCCTTTACTGATGTGCATTATGTGTAAAAAGATTCACTTGAATAGAAAAAAAAAAGGTACTAGCGAAAGCACTTAAAGTTTTCTGACTAAAATAAAGCACCTTAAAAACATTTCTCAAGTGTTCACAAAATTTAGTCTACCAGATGGGACTTGCAACTTTTAAAATTAGGGGTTCGATTCCTCTCGGTGGACACAGCAGATAGCCCGATGTAGTTTTGCTATAAAACATTCACAAACTCACAAAATTTGGATAATATTGCGTGTGAAAATAACTACGCATAGGTGAGTGCATAAATATAGAAACTTAGAAAATACTGCCACCAAATAGAAACAGAGTGAAATTTTGAAACAATAAAAATAAATAAAGTATAATTTGGAAACAATAAAAATAGATAAAGTATAATTTTGAAACAATAAAAATAAATAGAGTGTAATTTGGAAACAATAAAAATAAATAGAGTGTAATTTTGGAAACAATAAAAA
>NW_013677520.1:8388-13631 GCF_000517525.1 Limulus polyphemus | reverse complement strand
GTAGTTTGTCAACCTATATATTCTACAACCAGCTGTAATATAAGCATATGTAGTTTGTCAACCTATATATTCTACAACCAGCTCTAATATAAGCATATGTAGTTTGTCAGCCTATATATTCTACAACCAGCTCTAATATAAGGTAGAATATATAGGCTGACAAAAAATATAAGCATATGTAGAGCCAGCTCTTTTGTCAGCCTATATATTCTACCTTATATTAGAGCTGGTTGTAGAATATATATTCTACAACCAGCTCTAATATAAGCATATGTAGTTTGTCAGCCTATATATTCTACAACCAGCTGAAATATAAGCATTTGTAGTTTGTCAGCCTATACATTCTACAACCAGCTCTAATATAAGCATATGTAGTTTGTCAGCCTATATATTCTACAACCAGCTCTAATATAAGCATATGTAACTTTTCAACCTATATATTCTACAACCAGCTCTAATATAAGCATATGTAGTTTGTCAACCTATATATTCTACAACCAGCTGTAATATAAACATATGTAACTTGTCAACCTATATATTCTACAACCAGCTCTAATATAAGCATATGTAGTTTGTCAACCTATATATTCTACAACCAGCTCTAATATAAACATATGTAGTTTGTCAACCTATATATTCTACAACCAGCTCTAATATAAGCATATGTAGTTTGTCAGCCAATATATTCTACAACCATCTCTAATATAAACATATGTAGTTTGTCAGCCTATATATTCTACAACCAGCTCTAATATAAGCATATGTAACTTAAAACCTATATAGGCTGACAAACTACATATGCTTATATTAGAGCTGATTGTAGAATATATAGGTTGAGAAGTTACATATGCTTATATTAAAGCTGGTTGTAGAATATATTGGCTGACAAACTACATATGCTTATATTAGAGCTGGTTGTAGAATATATAGGTTGACAAGTTACATATGCTTATATTAGAGCTGGTTGTAGAATATATAGGCTGACAAACTACATATGTTTATATTAGAGCTGGTTGTAGAATATATTGGCTGACAAACTACATATGTTTATATTAGAGCTGGTTGTAGAATATATTGGCTGACAAACTACATATGTTATATTAGAGCAAGTTGTAGAATGTATAGGCTGACAAACTACATATGTTTATATTAGAGCTGGTTGTAGAATATATTGGCTGACAAACTACATATGTTTATATTAGAGCTGGTTGTAGAATATATTGGCTGACAAACTACATATGCTCACCATGAATGCATTATTGTTTTTCACACACATCTATCCCTGTTGAGCTGAATGAATTGAGTGAAAACACTCTTTTCTCTACGGATTTCCTTTACATTAAAGCTCTAACGTTCAAAACAATGGAAATATGAAGTGTGTGAATCAAGTACGTCTGTTTAATCTAGACAATGGAAATATGAAGAGTGTGAATTAAGTACGTCTGTTTAATCTATACAATGGAAATATGAAGTGTGTGAATCAAGTACGTCTGTTTTATCTAGATTTTCCTCCTTAAAAATACACGTTTCTAAAAACATAAATTATTAAGTTATTTTTACCATACAAGAATAGAAATTATGTGATAATAATTATATATATATATATATTGTCAAAATTAATTCAAGTTTGTTTTCATCTAGTATCTCAATAACAAAATTCCCAGCAAGTGTTCTTAGCCAAGTTAAAAAAAAAGTAATTACAAGAAAAGTCAAGGAAACTTCATATTACCAGTTAAGTCAAAACATGATTATCCAACATGTTATAATATCAAAACTACGAAGATTACCTGGTTACATTAACAACACGTACGTCTTTAAAATTACTTGATTTTCCTACAATTCATTTGATGTATTACTTAAAAATGTTTATTTTTTGTGACAATTTTCTGTGAGAGATTATAATGTTTTTTATTAGATGTTTTATCCAAAAAAAAGCCCCCCAGTGGCCCAGCGGTATATTTGTGTACTTACAATGCTAGAATCCTGGTTTCGATACCCGTGTTGGGCAGAGTACAGATAGCCCTTTGTGTAGCTTTCTGCTTAGCTAGAAAAAAATAAGTTTTACGTTTCATTAAAAACGTGATAATAAATTATCTTTAATAAAACAAACCAGAATATTTCGTCGTTAGTATATAATTAGCTATTGCCCCCCAGTGGCACAGCGGTATGTCTGCGGACTTGCAACGCTAGAATCCGAGTTTCGATACTCGTGGTAGGCAGAGTACAGATAGCCATTTGTGTAGCGTTGTGCTTAATTACAAACAAACAAACAAAGCTAATTTATTCTACTATTATGAATATTAATACGAATTTAAAGAAGTCCGTTTTGAATAAAACACTTTACAATATAGTGAGAAAAAATAACAACAGTTCTCCGATGGGGCAGTGGTAAGTCTATGGACTTGCCATAGTCAAATTTATGGTTCAGTTCCCGCGGTGGACACAGCAGGTAGCCCAATATGGCTTTGTTCTCTGAAACAAGCAAACAACAACAACTAAAACAACACATGGACAATAAAGTCTGTAAATCAAAAGTGATATACAAGCTTTTGTCTTCTTTAGGCACTGTTTAATCTAGCAGACTGTCGAAAAAATATATCTGTCAGTATGTGGGCAAATTAAAATGACATTTGAAATTCATTTTGAAATCAGAAACAAATGATAAACGTTTCAGAGTAATGAGGTATCTAGGCTGCTGCTGCTGGCACATATTTACTAAACTCCGTCACAAGATAGCTGCTGCTGCTGGCACATATTTACTAAACTCCGTCACAAGATAGCTGCTGCTGCTGGCACATATTTACTAAACTCCGTCACAAGATATTTATTTATTCTGGCTAAAGTAACTCCTTGTTTCTAGCAAATCAATACCAATAATTGAACAAGTGCTACAGAACAGATTCGGATTCTGAAATAAACCAAATCGATGCCAACTACAAAGTTTTTCTCTTGCTATGCAGCGCGGTTTTTGTTTCCTTCTGCAAGTGTTGACAGAAGGAAGAGCTGTGATACAATGTAGGTATTGGCTCTTTACACAATCCCCGCTGTTTCCAATCGACAACCAGGTTTACCGGTGGCCCCAAGTACTGGACGTACTAATCGATGGGGACTTTTTTTTCTTGCTGGCACGAGCGTGACGCCAATATGAATTACACTAGAGGCATGAGAAAAGAGCAGTTTATGTTCTAACCCAGAGAGAGAGAACTTCGAACAGAAATAACAGGTATACGTTATTTCCAAATGTAATTTCACAAAATATTCGTAAACTTACAATAAACAATTTCAACAGGTAATATGGGTTAGTCTTTAAGTCCTACGTTCACATTATTCATAATTCTATCAAAATATTCTCATATTGTTTGCTAACTTTCAATGCGATCTCGATTTCACATTTATTCAAACTTAAATAATGGTTCTAATCAAATCTAAACAATGGTTCTAAGCAAACCTAAATCATCGTTCTAAACAAATCTAAACAATGGTTCTAATTAAACCTAAATCATGGTTCTAATCAAATCTAAACAATGGTTCTAATCAAATCTAAACAATGGTTCTAATTAAACCTAAATCATGGTTCTAATCAAATCAAAACAATGGTTCTATGCAAACTTAAATCGTGGTTCTAATTAAACCTAAATCATGGTTCTAATCAAATCTAAACAATGGTTCTAATTAAACCTAAACCATGGTTCTAATCAAATCTAAACCATGGTTCTAATCAAACCTAAATCATGGTTCTAATCAAATCTAAACAATGGTTCTAATCAAACCTAAATCATAGTTCTAATCAAATCTAAACAATGGTTCTAATCAAACCTAAATCATGGTTCTAATCAAATCTAAACAATGGTTCTAATCAAACCTAAACCATGGTTCTAATCAAACCTAAACAATGGTTATAACAAACCTAAACTCTAGTTCTAATCAAACCTTAACAATGGTTCTAATCAAACCTAAACAATGGTTATAAAGAAACCTAAACAATGGTTATAAACAAACCAAACAATGATTCTAATCAAACCTGAACAATGGTTCTAATCAAACCTAAACAATATTTCTAATAAAACCTAAACAGTGGTTCTACACAAACCTAAACAACAGTTTTAATCAAACCTTAACAATGGTTCTAATCAAACCTTAACAATGGTTCTAATCAAACCTAAACAATGGTTCTAATCAAACCTAAACAATAGTTCTACACAAACCTAAACAACAGTTCTAATCAAACCTTAACAATGGTTCTAATCAAACCTAAACAATGGTTCTAATGTGTTACACATACCTCTGTAGTATATTTAACATATTGTTTTTATTTGTATTAACTTTATTTATTACTTCCTGTCACCTATTCCACGTGGTAGTAATTGTGTTAGACATACCTCTGTAGTATGTTTAACGTATTGTTTTCTTTGTACGAACCTTATTTATTACTTCCTGTCACCTACTCCACGTGGTAGTAATTGTGTTAGACATACCTCTGTAGTATGTTTAACGTATTGTTTTCTTTGCACGAACCTTATTTATTACTTCCTATCACCTACTCCACGTGGTAGTAATTGTGTTATTGACAACAATATTCCTATCAGGATAAGTTGTAAACTGATAACAGGTATTATTGACAACAATATTCCTATCAGGATAAGTTGTAAACTGATAACAGGTATTATTGACAACAATATTTCTATCAGGATAAGTTGTAAACTGATAACAGGTATTATTGACAACAAACAAACAGTATATACGAGTTAAGTATAAACGACACCAAAGGTTTGTTTGTTGTTAAACACAAAACTACAGCACAATTTGTTCATATAAATTATCAAACAAAGTAGGCTTATCTTTCACATAAAGCATATTGAGTAAGATAATCCAAACAGTTTACCAATGGATTAGGCGTGATGAATTTGAGGGCCAAGAAACACGATGTTGACTGCTATGCCTTGAATTAGTAGTACCTTTTGCGTGTAAAAAACACGATGTTGACTGCTATGCCCTGAATTAGTAGTACCTTTTGCGTGTAAGAAACACGATGTTGACTGTTATGCCCTGAATTAGTACATTTTGCGTGTAAGAAACACGATGTTGACTGATATGCCCTGAATTAGTACCTTTTGCGTGTAAGAAACACGATGTTGACTGTTATGCTCTGAATTAGTACATTTTGCGTGTAAGAAACACGATGTTGACTGATATGCCCTGAATTAGTACCTTTTGCGTGTAAGAAACACGATGTTGACTGTTAT
>NW_013677520.1:4612-7546 GCF_000517525.1 Limulus polyphemus | reverse complement strand
ACCAGTAACAATTCTGTCCAAAAATGATTCACGTGCATTACGCGCCAGAAGAGACGAAGCAATATTGACACGTTGGAAACGATGATCATCGGAGAGTTCGTGAGGCACCCAAACACCTTCTTTATGGAGTTATCCCACATTCCTTAGATGTTTACGTATTGTTTGATGAGAGACATGTAATTTCAGAGCCATTTCAAGAGTGTGTTGCCTTGTGTTAGACTCAAGAAGCGTCTTCAGAGCATCAATATCAATTCCAACATGTCGGCCTTTGCCATCACAGTTTTTAAGGCTAAAGTTACCTGAACGAAATTCTCTGAACCATCTTTGACACTTACGAACGTTCAGAACATTTCCATAAACTTCTTTGATATTCTTTGTGGCTACAGAAGCGTTGTTTCCCTTCTTGTATTCAAACAGTATTACATGCCGAATGTGTGTCTCATCATGTGCCATCACTATAAGGGATTAGAGTATACTAAACTTTACATATTATATAGGCTACACTAACGTGACGTTTAGGCAGTTCGTTTAACTATTACACCTGATGTACGTTTTTGGGGGGTGGTTAATGAAAGTGTTCCAAAATGCGACATTAATTTCATGACGACCAAATATATTTCTGTTCAACAGCCATAATATGAAAACTAATGAGAATTTCAAAACCCGACGTAAATAGTCTGTTTATCAGAAACATTAACATCTTTACGTTTGTTCTCAGGCTATACATCAGTTATTTAAATGAAGTGTTTATCAGGCTAATAGTTCCAGGAATTTTATTACTGTAATCTTAAGGTTGACCATGCAACTTGACAATGGCCGTATAGTATTGACTCCTTTGTTATGCTATCATGTACAAAGGCACCCCATTTATTTCTCTGTGGTATCCCAGTGCCCGTTTAAATTAATATTCCGATTGCAAAGAAATCTATAGATACTCTGTCCGGCGACTTCTCTGGTATGTCTTCGTATGGAATAGTATAATTATTCGTTCAGTTCTCAAGCTTCTTATGATACATAACCTTTGAACCAGAGAAAGCTTAATTTGACACTTACCCACGACCCGTTGGCGTCGTTCTCAGATAAGGGTCCTTCATTCAAAACTCTAATGATCAAACTTAACACTGTTATGTATGAAGGAGGTTGAATGTCAGTCAAACCTGCAAAGAATATATATAAATTGAAACTTGCTGATTACATAAGTATTCAGCCCCCTAAGTCAGAACTTGATGGAAGCACCGTTGGCAGCAATTACTGCTGCGAGAATTTTGGGGCAAGTCTCTTCCAGCTTTACACAATGGGATGGTGTAATTTTTGCCCGTATTCCAACAAGTTCATTGAGGATCGTCGATGGACTGCAATCTTCAAGTCTCGCCATAAATTTCCCTTTGGATTCAAGTCAGGACTTTGACTGGGCCACTCCAGGACATTCATTTACTTCTTTTGAAACCACTCCAGAGTGGCTTTGGCCTTTTGGTTCGGATCATTGTTCTACTGAAATGTGAATTTTCGACCCAATTTTAGATTCTTGGCTGACTCAAGCAGGTTTTCCTATACTTTGCACCACCCATCTTCTCCTCAATCCTGACAAGTTTCCCAATACCTGCTGATGAGAAGCATACCCTAGAATATGATGCTGCTACCAATGCTTGACAGTTGGGATGGTGTTAACTGGGTTGTGTCATGTGTTGGGCTTGTGCCAGACGTAACACTTTGAATTTAGACCAAAAAACTCAATTTTTGTCTCGTCTGACCACAAAACCTTCTGCCACATGTCTGCAGTATCACTTACACGATTCGTCGCAAACTCCATACGAGATTTAAGATGATTTTTTTTCTGTAATGGCTTCTTTCTTGCCACTCGCCCATACAGGTCAGCTTAGTGTAGGGACCAAGATATTGTCTATGTATGAACACTGACACCCATCTCAGACATGGAGCTTTGCAAATCTTTCCAAGTCACTATTGGCTTCTCAGTGGCATCACTAACCATTTTCTTGCTTGCCTGGCTGCCTAGTTTGGAAGGATGGCCTAATCTGGGTAGTATAAGTACATTCCACTTGTTAATGATGGACATAACCGTACGTAAAAGCATAATCAGCGACTCTGAGATTTTCTTGTAACGTTTTCCTGATCCGTGTTTCTCTACCACTTTACCCCTGACTTGTTTGTAAAGCTCCTTGGTCCTCAAGGTTGGTTTGTCATATCACTATGTGAGTTGAGGCTTGAACAGATGCATTTACTCTGAAGTCAAGTCAAACCACTTTGATTACACACAGACAGAGACCATTACACTAATTTTGTGACCTTTTAAACTAAATCTGAACTGATTTAGGGTTGCCGTAGCAAAAGGGTTGAATACTTATGCAATTGAGAATATTATAATTTTCTTTGAAAATCCAACTTACTTACATAATACCAGAGCTTTTTGTAGCTTTCTCAGTTGGAGTAGATTGTGTATGAAAGTTTCATAATTGCAAGCTCAGACGGTAACAAAATGTGGAAATGTGGTAGGGGGGGGGAAGTGAATACTTTTGCAAGGCACTATACCTGAGACATGGGTACAGCTTTTGTTACTGACCTTTATTTTTGTTGATTCACGCCTATTACTTTGATTGCTAAAGTTAGAGTAAGACTTGTTGCTGGTCTCTAGTTGAATGATCTTGGTACTCCAAGTTGATCCACATTTCTTTGTTATTTCAATGGCATTAAATACAAAGGATACACCATCTTGTAAATTCTAAACTCTCGATCTGAAAACATCTTTATGATCTACATGTATAAATATTTTACGTCAGAAAAAAAAAAAAACAATAAATTTTTCGTTGCATCAAACTACCTGCGCGCTACACCAATGTTAAAATGTAGCTCTGATTCATGTCCCGAGACGGGAGACTTTATGTAGGATGAGGTTATCACTGATTTATATATTTTAAC
>NW_013677520.1:0-3612 GCF_000517525.1 Limulus polyphemus | reverse complement strand
TTAAAATACCATAGTCGTCACTGATTCCTTTCTTATTTGAAAATGAGATGAGCCAGCTTTGAAAAGAGAAAAAAAAAGCTTTCAAACTCTACGTATATTGAATATAACAAACACTAAAGTTTAATATTACACTGCCTGTATCCACAATTTGGTCAGAAAAACAATTACCCATTGCAAAAATAGCTTTTTCGCTTTTGTTATTTTTTTTTAGCTATGTCCTTGGCCAAAAAAGACGACAATTTGGCCTATTCTTAGTTCTAGTGGACCACTGGCTGCTCCAGATCGACGAATCGCAATTGTTGACGACTTCTTTAACGACTGTCGGAAAAATTGCAATTCTAGTTCAAAATATAACTTTTATATTACAAATGTTCAAAATATAACTTTTATATTACAAATGTTCAAAATATAGCTTTTAGGTATTACAAATGTTCAAAATATAAACTTTTATATTACAAATGTTCAAAATATAACTTTTATATTACAAATGTTCAAAATATAGCTTTTATATTACAAATGTTCAAAATATAGCTTTTATGTTATAAATATTCAAAATCCTATTGTGGTGGATTATTAACCGAGTCAAAGACATGGCAGTCAACAGGTGTATTGACCAGTTTTTGTAATGCAACAAACAGTAAAAAAAACGAACACGGCCAAACTACAACGAGAATATTGTGAATGTCAATTATGAAGTTGTACATGATGAAAAATGACGATATGGGTTTTATTAATAATATGATGATGGAGGTGATGATGGAAGTGATGATGATAGAAGTAATGATGATGGAGGTGATGATGGAAGTGATGATGATGGAGGTCATGATGATGGAGGTGATGATGGAAGTAATGATGATGGAGGTGATGATGATGAGAGTGATAATGATGGAGGTGATGATGATGGAGGTGATAATGGAAGCGATGATGATGAGGTGATGATGGAAGTGGTTATAATGGGGTGATGATAGAAGTGATTATGATGGAGTGATGATGATGAAGGTGGTGATGGAAGTGATTATGATGAGGTGATGATGAAGGTGATGATGGAAATGATTATGATGAGGTGATGATGGAAGTGATTATGATGGGGTGATGATGGAAATGATTATGATGGGGTGATGATGATGGAGGTCATGATGGAAGTAATGATGATGATGGAAGTGATGACGATGCAAGTAATGATGATGGAAGTGATGATGACAAAGAAAGTAAATAAATCATGAAAAGTGTATAGACGTGTTTTGAACAAGAAATTTACCCAAATGTAAAATCACATGACAGTGAATCCTTTACTTTTATTGATAAACAAGTCGTGTAATTACATTATTAAAGCATTGTATTCTATCATTAAAATGGTGTTATTAACTCCACTACAAAATAACGAAGTTTTCTGTTTGTGTAAGATCGATATTAAAACCCATTAGACTGCCTGCTGTTTTACAATGACGTATCTTGTAAACACATTCCGAATGAGGCTGTTTACAGTTACAGTGGTAATTATCTAATGTATAGCTAACATTAAATAATACGTCGATGTTTATGTAACTATACTTGATATTTTACCCTAAAACAAACCTGTGAAATCTTTACTACTTTCTTTTATTATCATTTCCACAGTGGAATGACAAGATCGATTCCTAAACCCAATTTGCTCGTACACCAAGTGGTAAAATATAAAAACAGATCTAATCTAAACAACCAACTGAGGAAACAACAAGTACGGTACACACGTGTGACGAACAACAACAAGTACGGTACACACGCATGACCAGCAAACAAGAAGTACGATACACACGCGTGATAAACAACAACAAGTACGGTACACACGCGTGATAAACAACAACAAGTACGGTACACACGCGTGATAAACAACAACAAGTACGGTACACACGCGTGACGAACAACAACAAGTACGGTACACACGCGGGATAAACAACAACAAGTACGCTACACACGCGTGACGAACAACAACATGTACGATACACACGCGTGATAAACAACAACATGTACGATATACACGCGTGACGAACAACAACAAGTACGGTACACACGCGTGATAAACAACAACAAGTACGATACACACGCGTGACAAACAACAAGTACCGGTACACACGCGTGATAAACAACAACAAGTACGATACACACGCGTGACGAACAACAACAATGTACGGTACACACGCGTGATAAACAACAACAAGTACGGTACACACGCGTGATAAACAACAACATGTACGATACACACGCGTGACGAACAACAAAAAGTACGGCACATTACGCGTGACAAACAAACAAGAAGCACTATACATATGCGTGACAAACAACAAGAAGTACGGTACACACGCGTGACGAACAACAAGAAGTACGGCACACACGCGTGACGAACAACAACAAGTACGATACATACGCGTTACAAACAACAAGAAATACTGCACACACGCGTAACAAACAACAGGAAGTATGGTACACACCCGTGTATCTAGTCTGTTACATGACTACTGGCCACTTTAAAAAAACTCGATCTTAACTAACCTGCGAACAATATTATGAAATGCTTGATTTTGTCATTAGAAAATTAAAATAAAACACATTTTCTAAATGATTTTGAATAACGTGGCATTCCGATCAGATAAAATTACGCTTCTTGAATAAAGACATTTGAAAAATGGCTTATGAAAACAACAACAACAAAAAACATCCAACTATCAGCTTAGTTTATTATATGTATAGTTGTTACTTTACTAATCCCTCTTACAACTCTAAACTCAGGAGTTCGACTCTCCACGGTGGACAGAGCAGACAGCTCAACGTGGCTTTTCTCTAAATAAAGAAAATACATTTTGAGTCCACTAGTTTTGCTGCAAATATGTGAATGGTGCACACTTGTATATTTTTGTCGGTGTGTACACCTGGTTACTTTTGTTGGTGTGCACACCTGATTACTTTTGTTGGTGTATGTTTAAAACAAAGTTCTAAATAGCCCTACAGCTTTTCAAGTTGGGTCAGAAATATGCTTAAGCATTATTTAAAACTAGCCAATGATTTAAATCAATACATGTTTAATTAGTGCAATATGTATAGTGCAATAAGAAAAGCAGACAGTAACATTTGTTGCAGACAGCTTATAACAACTGCCAAAAACAAAGCAGTTGGTTTTTAACATGAACATTGTACTTAACGGTTTAATGTATAGGAAATCAAGTTCAAACTTTTACTGAACTAAAGATGGCGAGTACCGTGATGGGTCAGCAGCAGCTTTAAAGACTCTCAGCGCTAAAATCCAGTGTTAGATTCCCCGGTAGCCCATTGGTAACGTTACTCGCTTCTTTGTTTTGAATTTCTAGCGAAGCTATTTGAGGGTTATCTGTACTAGACGTCGTAATTTTGATTGTTTTAGTTTTGCGCAAAGATACACAAGGGTTATCTGCGCTAGCCGTCCATAATTTAGCAGTGTAAGACTAGATTGAAGTTAGCTAGTCATCATCACCCACCGCCAATTCCTGGGCTACTCTTTTGCCAACGAATAGTGGGATTATAACGACCCCACTGCTGAAAGGGCGAACATGTTTGGTGGGACGGGGATTCGAACCCGCGACCCGCAGATTACGAATGGAG
>NW_013677519.1:9142-14837 GCF_000517525.1 Limulus polyphemus | reverse complement strand
GAAGCTTAAGATGTGATATGTATAGTTAACTTACATATGATCAGAAGCTTAAGATGTGATATGTATAGTTAACTTACATATGATCAGAAGTTTAAGATGTGATATGTATAGTTAACTTACATATGATCAGAAGTTTAAGATGTGATATGTACAATTAACTTACATATGATCAGAAGTTTAAGATGTGATATGTACAATTAACTTACATATGATCAGAAGTTTAAGATGTGATATGTGCAGTTAATTTACATATGATCAGAAGTTTAAGATGTGATATGTACAATTAACTTACATATGATCAGAAGTTTAAGATGTGATATGTGCAGTTAATTTACATATGATCAGAAGTTTAAGATGTGACATGTATAGTTCAGGAAAAGTTCAGGTACCATTTCATACATGGATATACATGATGTCTTGGAACAGATAAATTATTAACGTTAGTTTTACACTCTATAAATAGGTGAGATATAATTTTGGCAGTTGCTTCCTATAGCAAGAAGACCTTCTGGAAATCTTGTGTTAAGTATTCTGTGACAACTTCACTGAACTTCATGATAATCAATAAGATTAGTAAGAGCGAGGATGTCAACCAGTCATATAAATAAAGTCAGAATACAGGGGTGGATAAGCTGCAGCACAGATGGTACGTGTGGGGATTGTTACTGAAACTACCAAATGATGAAGGCTGGAGATATAAAATAGACCATTTACACGAGTGTGACAACAGGTAGTTGCAGTAAAGAACCTTTAACGAGCTCTTGTGTCACATATTAAGTACCATGGAAGACTAGTGTACAACTGTAGCGACCTCTATAGAAGACTATTGTACAACTGTAGCGACCTCTATGGAAGACTAGTGTACAACTGTAGCGACCTCTATGGAAGACTAGTGTACAACTGTAGCGACCTCTATAGAAGACTATTGTACAACTGTAGCGACCTCTATAGAAGACTATTGTACTTACTGTAGCGACCTCTATGGAAGACTATTGTACTTCTGTAGCGACCTCTATGGAAGACTAGTGTACAACTGTAGCGACCTCTATGGAAGACTAGTGTACAACTGTAGCGACCTCTATCGAAGACTATTGTACAACTGTAGCGACCTCTATCGAAGACTATTGTACAACTGTAGCGACCTCTATGGAAGACTATTGTACAACTGTAGCGACCTCTATGGAAGACTATTGTACAACTGTAGCGACCTCCAAGTCTTGAGTCCTTGAGTTCATGTTCTTTGGACACAAGCTGACGAAAAACGTAAAGCACTCGTGGTGATTAGCTTTAAGATGTAAGCTTGAAAAACTTAGGAATAAATATGTGATGTGTTTTGTTACGATAGAGTAGGTGAATCTTGAAAGGGTTAAGAGGTACCAAGAGATGGGGTGGAAGGTTAAGAGGAAGTAGGATGAAAGATATCTTTAACAAAAATGGTTGATACGAAGGATCTAGTACATTATTCAATAATTTTCATATTTTCAAAAAATGTTCCTTATATGATTAAAACTAGTTCTTTGTAGTGAGCTATAAAATAAAAATATTCTATTCTGTTAGACGAAGTAAAACATTATTTGTATAAAAATACAACAGTTAGGCTTTGAAATTTCAAACGTTTATCTTTCATTTTTATTAACTAATGTCAAGAATGAGTCGAAATCTCGCTTCTTTGGAATGTAAAGGTATATATAATGTTATTTTCAGAAAAGTTGAATCCATCCACTGAAACTCTATAGTTTCCTGTTCTATAAAATAAACAACAACAATGTTCTTCATAAGCTAAGAGGAAGATAATAATCCTCGGGGAGAGTTTATCCCATAGATGGCGTTATTTAAAACCAACTTAAATTAATGCTGAGAAATGTGCTTCGTATTTAGAAACAAAGAGTTTAATTTCAACAGTCGGTTTGTTTGTTTTTAATTATGCACAAAGCTGCACAAGGGCTATCTGTGATCTGCCCACCACAGGTATCGAAACCCGGTTTCTAGTCTTGGGGGGCTTCAATAGTCGGACACCTTGTTTATCGAAGCAGTTTGTAACATCAATAACAGGTGGCTCTTTGTTTTTTGTATCACTAGTGTTGTAAGTCTGCAGACACACCGCTGTGTCATTGAGGGGGGCAGGTGGCTCTTCAATGCGTGCTATCAAAATGTAATGAGGCTATTTAAAGCTGCAGCTCTCAAACTACATGTCTCTGAAACATTCGCTTCTACTCAAACTGTTTTTTTCTCTTGTCTTTCTGCTTATTTCTTATGCTAAGACTGATTGGAGTGAGTAGGAATAACAAGAATACATGTTAGTTAAGGTTGACAAAAATAGAACTACCAATAAGATATATAGTGGTATAGATGTCACTTTCAATTATTATTGGTTTAATTCATGGGTAGAAAATATTTGTCAATTTTCGGAAAATCGCTAAGTGTCTAGTTTTTAGGTGTTACATTTTGGTCTGTTCTTGTATTATAAAACTAGTGTTTATTATAGATCATTGTACTGTATTGATATTGTGGATCCTACCTCACCCCTTCCTTATGCGCAACTTCTGTTGATTCATCCTCAGCTTCGTTTATCCTCTTATCATCATTTTTCTTCAGCACCATCTCTTGGGTATGGAAACTGATACTACCATGATGATTCATGACACCTTGGGAAAAAGTCATCAAAACTGGTAAATTGTTACAAGTTTCAATATCACTATATATTATACACTTTTCTTCTTTAAATGTACATAATATTATCGCTGTCACACTAAATACAGCCTATATACATAACGTTATCAGTCAAGAGAAAATTTTGTGTTAATTTGTTATTTATTTAAGTTCCAGTATTCGAGTTGTTGACGTTTGTTTGTAATTAAGCACAAACCTACACAACGGGCTATCTGTGCTCTGCCCACCACGGGTATCGAAAACCGAGTTGTTGAAGCAATATTATAATTTTAATCTCTAGTTTTACTATGTAACATTATAGTTTTCATCTCTAGTTTTACTATGTAACATTATAGTTTTAATCTCTAGTTTTACTATGTAACATTATAGTTTCATCTCTAGTTTTACTATGTAACATTATAGTTTTCTTCTCTAGTGTTATTATGTAACATTATAGTTTTCATCTCTAGTTTTACTATGTAACATTATAGTTTTCATCTCTAGTTTTACTATGTAACATTATAGTTTTCATCTCTAGTTTTATTATGTAACATTATAGATTTCATCACAACTTTTATAACTTTCCAATATATTTTTCATCACAACTTTTATAATATGATTTTCATTAGAACTTTTCACAATATTACATGTTTTGTAAAGTTTCAATATAATTCATCATTAGCTTTGTGATTTAAATATATGGTAGTCATCATTAGTGTTGTGATTGAACAAAATAACTTTCTTAATTAGTTTGTAATTTAACAATATTATTTACATCATTAGTTTTGTAATTTCACAATATTGTTTTGATCACAAGTTTGTCATTTTTCAATATAGTTTTAATCACAACATTTTCATTTTCCAATGTAGTTTTCATCAGAACTTTTGTAATTCCACAATATAGTTTTTATCACTAGTTTTCCAATATATTTTGTCATAATTTTCTATTTTAAAAATATAGCTTTCATTATTAGTTTTGTAATTTAAAAATACAGTCTCATCATTAGTTTTGTAATTTAACAGTATGATTTTCGTCAATAGTTTGTAATTTAGCAATACTGTTTTGATCACAAGCTTTGTCATTTTGCAATATAGTTTTCATTATTAATTTTATAATTAACAAATATAATTTTCATCAAAAACTAATATTTTAATAATAGAGTTTTCTTCACAACTTTTTTCATTTAACAATAAATTTTCTTTACAAATGTTTCCGGTGTTATATTAATAAAAGTAGGAAGGTGAAAGTTAGTTTTCCTTAAATAGTAGTGTATATATATATATATTAACATAGGAACCTTAGTTTTGGTTTTACATGTTAGTTTGTGACCTAGTGTACAGAATCATATTATATTAACACAATAATAAATTACCCTTAAGAAGACAGACCAAAGTACTGTGCAAAAGTGTAGTATGTTTTCTTTAAAAAGGGTCTTTTTTATTATTTATGTTTCTGTTCTGTATTTACTTTTATGTTTTAATAGGAACAACTAAATTTAAAACGATGACTACTACTGATTATAAATTGTATTACTAGGTTTGGCAGGTAATGGGTTTTATCATTCATATCTTTTTATAATTATTCCCATTTCAAATTTAACTTCACGTACGGCTCTTGAAATGAAGGTTACATAGATATAGTATCCCCCCATCTTTGTGGTCATCTGTTTTCAGGGTCTATCTGTATGAATATATATATATTTATTTAAATAATTTACATTTTTTGACAAAGTTATACATTAAAAAGAAGGATAACACGAATACAACATATCTGAACCTTATATGAAATATAGTTGTATTTAATTTTATGAGGAACAAAAAGAAAAATACACATAACAAAACGCACTCATAAAACAAATATTCAACCAAACCATAAGATGGGTAATTATATAATGTATCCTGGTTCTTGAGGTACCGGTGGAAGTAGCACTTAAACTGCATTAGGGGTACACCGTCTACCCCGTATAATCTCAATTTTGCAAGCCTCGTATTCTTAAAAAAAGAAGAAAAATATTAAAGAGGAGAAACAAGAGCAGAATTGAGTCCCACATCTTTACCACCTTTCACTGTCTGCAGCCAGAATTGTAATTAGTTAAAAATTAAATAAAAAATAGTAGAAATAATAATAACTAGAGTACTATACATCAATGGAGGAGACAGTCTTTGAAGTTGGCATTCCAATATGTTGTTTGGATATAAAACTAAGGTTTTATGTACTAAACCCAACGTTTTGTTTTAGTATAGTTTTCATTCTCCACGCTTGTATGCCCCTAGTAGGAACTTCCCGGTAATACCTCTTCAATAGTTCTAAAAGGATCCACGTTGTAACAAGATCTTATATAAGAAAGATATTAATCCAACTATATATATATATGTGGAGGCCTAGCACTGCCTGTTGTTTAGGGGAGCTCGACTCACAATCTTCTGGGCGAGGGTTCGAATCCCCACGACTCCTAATATGCTCGCCCTTTTCAACTGTCATCCCACCAATAACTTAAGAGTCTATCACTGCCAGAGATGGCTAGCACAGATAACCCTTATGTAACTTTACACAAAATTCGAACGTAACATATATAACGCCTGTTTTGTTGATAAAGTTCGAATTGGCTCAGTGATTTGTTTGAAGTGGAATTCTGGCATTCAGATCCCAACAGAGTGGGATTTTTTATCTGAATTATTTGTTAACATTAATTACAAAGATTTGGTGTCACAGTGGTTATACCACTCGGTTATCACGTGTAAGGCTCGCGTCAAAATCAAGACGGGCTTTAATCTTAACTTTTTCATATTTGTTCTTTTAAACATTTATTATGATATTTACAAGTTATTTGAATATTTGGAAAAATTCGAATATTATTATAGATTAAATCAGGGATCACATTATTACATACAAATACCTGTATCAGTCTCTGTCAAACACAATTAAAATATCTTTTCAACCCAATAGATGGCGTCACAATAAGTGTTATTGCTAATAATAGCTGGAGACGGCTTAAATGGGTAATGAAGAAAAACTTTAATATAAGTTTAACATGACAGCAAATGT
>NW_013677519.1:7473-8642 GCF_000517525.1 Limulus polyphemus | reverse complement strand
AACGTTGTACATTTGCTGTCATGTTAAACTTATATTAAAGTTTTTCTTCATTACCCATTTAAGCCGTCTCCAGCCATTATTAGTCTCAAAGTGGGTTCCTCGTCATCGAAAGTGTTATTGCTGTTTTCCCCTTAGACTTATAAGCATATTTTAAGAAAAGTTATACTTTTGTGCGTTTGGCCTTCCACATAAAGTTCATTGCTTTTACCATCACAATTAATAAATCACAGGTTCATACGTTTGACTATATAGGAATATTTCGTTGAGAACCAGTTTTTTCACATGGTTCAGTCTATAAGACTTTATGAAGAAGGATATTTGAACATAAAGTAAAAATATACATCAGTCAAAATTCTAATTAAGGGTCACTTAAAGGAGATGACCGAATATAAAAAAGGTTGTTTTTGCAAAATAACTCTCACATGACGAACAGTCAGCTATTTAGATATAAAAATGTCTAAAATAAAAAATTCTCATTATTTTCTTTCTTAAAAATAACATACAGAATTTATTTTTATTGTTCTTATGATAATTTCATTTATGTCATTATTTTGAAAACTATATAAAAACTTTTTATATTCATTTCAAAATAACTTAAAACACTTAATTAACTTTTTTTTCATCAAAACTATTGAAAATCAATTTTTATATTAATATATTTGTATTAGATATTGAGAATTGTATGTTACTGCAAATTTTATAATATCAAGATGTGAATTTATAACACTCTTTATAGCATGTTTTGGAACATTACCATTTGGTGAGGAAAGTCCATAACGAAAATATTAATTTTACTACAATAATTAATTATCTTAAAATCAAAATCTAAAAATCAGCTTCAGTGTCTGATATTGAAGTATTTTCGATTTGTAAAACCACAGGTGTAAATGTTACCAATATAATTCTAATTTACGGATTATTAGTATTGACTAAATCATTTATATGTCAGGAAAATAAATTTGGATTTGTAAAACTATTTATAAATTTATTTTCATTATAACAAAGATATAAATTGACAACATAACTTGAATAATTACCTCTCATCAATATTACCATTACTTGTTTAAAAATTTGTTTATCAAAATGAATATAATTATAAACAAGATTACGACACTTATGATATATAACATTGTTTATTGACAAAAAGGGAACATGGATAAACGTTTTGG
>NW_013677519.1:4982-6408 GCF_000517525.1 Limulus polyphemus | reverse complement strand
ATTTTTAATATTTTTATCTGTAAAAGATCGATTTTGTACTTTTATAGATAGATCAATAAATTGACCTATTAACGAATTTACCGCCAATACCGAATCACTAAATTATATAGTCATAAGTTTGAATTATTTCTGCTAATTGTCTATTATTTGTATTTTCTAGGGTTTTGGAAACAGGTTCGTTATTTGAAATCATCCATGGTTAATACTTATATTTTGTTGTATATTAATAAATAAATGATTCAGTACGTTACTTAATAAAACCGAAGATTGTTTCAATATAGTTTTACCGAACTAGAATTTAAAACGAAATTTGATGGGATATTTATGTATTGCCTACGCCTACTGTAATTCTACATATGGATTTGACTTAACATCAAATTGTTAGCAGCTTTCAATAAACTGTTGATAATATTCTCTATAGATGTATTTTGTAATTTAAAATTTTTTGCGCTAATTATCTCATTGATCACAATTTGTGCATAAAACCATTTACAGATAAAGCCAAAATTACAATTGACTTTATTGATAAGCATATATTCCTTCCATATATTACGGATTTTCGTTTTTAATTTAAAATATGTTAAATGTATTGGATATTTATTTAAATCAATAAAAGCTAATTGATCTTATATTTTTTAATCACATAATATCTCCATTCTAAAAACAAATTTGGAGGATAATGTATAGTATAATTAAGTTAAAGAATATGGTCATCTTTGTTTTACTTTATAAAATTTCAAATGTCCATGTTTTACATTTTTTAGCTATTTTGTATTTAGTACCTTTTTCCGTGATATTCCGTACTGAATTATCATCTGTTATTTCCAATAATAATAAGTTTATAAAAATAATCTACCAAGGGGTTTGACTAACAATAACATGGTAAATTATGTTCATTATTTACACCTGGATTATTTAATAATATCTGTAATTATATGAAAGTGGTCCTATTGGAATTTCACATTTATAACTGTAATGTATGTTTAAAGTTAATTGGATGTGGGATAATTTTCTGAATGGTAATTATTTAATTATATCATTCAGATTATTTAGTTTAAGCCTAAATTTTATAATTTCAGAAACTAAACATTAGGCATGGTTAATTTGAAAATATATGTAAATACAGTTTTTGTTGGTACTTTAAACTTTGAATTATTGAGCTTATACATATATGTATATTTGTAGAAATAACTACAAATGTTAGCAATTATATAAAACTTATTATCTAAATTCGTACAAATATGTATAAAATTTACCCATTTTATTTTATTTTTACCTTTTGCTCTATTTTACTTTTTTTATACATTTTCAATTCTGTGCAAACAAAAGGAATTATAATTAGCAATTGTTATTACTTACATTTAAAGCAATAGTACCATTTTAATCTTGATTCACATCATAACATTATAGAGTTTTGTATTAAAAA
>NW_013677519.1:2795-4408 GCF_000517525.1 Limulus polyphemus | reverse complement strand
ACAAGTAAAGCAAAAATTACAACTTGTTTTTCATTTTCTTTCTTTATCTTTGCTTAAATTAAGTGAAATCCATATTTAGAATTATCTTTTATGCAAATAATTAATATTTAGTATTAATATTTTATGTAAATAATTATAGTAATATTAATATTTTTCATAAAAGAAATTATTTCACATTTGAAATATATGGACTCCTCACACCAAATAGTAATGGTCCAATACATTCCGCAAATAGTGTTATACATTCACAACCTGTTAGATATTGTAAACATGCAATACTTAGATTATAATATATATATATACTAGTAAAAACATTTATTTTCATTGTTTTGATGAAAAAACCCTTAATTAATTAATTAAAGTTATTGTATATTAAATATAAATTTCTAAATAACGACATAAGTGAAGTTATTATATGTACAGTAAAAATAAATTTATTACTAGGAAGGGAAATAATTAGAATTGCTTATTTGCACATTTTTTTATATCTTGTATGGTTGGACTGATGTTGTTATATTATCGTCTTTATAAAACATCTTACTACTTCGTAAATCTTGTAAGCACTATTGAAGAGCTATTACTGGGGAAATCCAGATAGTAGCTTGGAAGGATGGAAAATGGGAGTTATAGTAAAACAAAAGGTTAGGTTTGGTATATAATACCATAACATCATACTAAGAGCTGGAATGCCAAATTCAAGGACAGTTTTGCTCCATTGATGTATAGTACTCTAATTATTATTATTTTTATCATTTTTTGAACTTTCAACTATATGTAATAAGTGAGCAACCACCTTCCCATTTCTGGCTGCAGACAGCGAAAGATGGTAAATATATGGGACGTTGTGGGCTTCAGCACCCACATCTGATCTTTTCTCTCTTCCTTCTTTTTTCATTTTCTTTTTGAAAGCATGTGAATCTAGTGGAATATAGTTTAAACCAGGTAGACAAGATACATTATATAATGATCCACCTTATGGTTTGAGCCCAGGTGTTCGATGTTTATTTTTGACATTTGCAAAATCACTGACAGTATTTTTTCAATAGAGTTGATTGCAAACAACATACAAAAACCATTAAAAGTACTCAATATGGAAAATGCTATATGAATAGCAAAATTTAGAATAGAACGGATTTTACTCTGAAAGCAATTATATTTGTAGCTTGTTACGTCACCGTTAGAGATGATGAATGTCGACGATGAAAGATTATGTGATTGGCCTGGTAGATTAACAGTGTATAACATTGGGATTCATGATTGAAAGATTATGTGATTGGCCTGGTAGATTAAAAGTGTATAACAATGGGATTCATGATTGAAAGATTATGTGATTGGCCTGGTATATTAACAGTGTATAACATTGGGATTCATGATTGAAAGATTATGTGATTGGCCTGGTAGATTAAAAGTGTATAACATTGGGATTCATGATTGAAAGATTATGTAATTGGTCTGGTAGATTAACAGTGTATAACATTGGGATTCATGATTGAAAGATTATGTGATTGGTCTGGTATATTTACAGTGTATAACATTGGGATTCATGATTGAAAGATTATGTGATTGGTCTGGTATATTTGTATAACATTGGGATTCGTGATTGAAAGATTATG
>NW_013677519.1:0-1887 GCF_000517525.1 Limulus polyphemus | reverse complement strand
AACAGTAAACCTTTTTTGATTTACGGTATTTCTTATTTGATGTTTTGGTGCGTCTTATACACCGGTGCGTCTTATATTCTGAAAAATACGGTAGATAATTATCAGTGTTACTTCTTTATCAACGTGTTATTCCCAAGTAGCTATATTTGGAATTATCAGTCTTACCCACCGACGGCTGTTTGCTGAGTATCTCTGTTTCTGAATGTTGTGTACAGTTGGAATTATCAGTCTTACCCAACGACGGCTGTTTGCTGAGTATCTCTGTTTCTGAATGTTGTGTACGGTTTGGAATTACTTTTCTGATGGACAATTTGAATGCTTCCAACTTTATCGTCTACTAAGGTGAACGTTTCATCTTTACCTATGTCGTCCAAATTTGCTGATGTGTCTGTCATTTTCCGAGGATGGACGTCGAAGACTGTGTTTGGATTATTATCACTGACTTCTGTTTTTCCAATGTCGGTATCTACCGTTTTCACACCTTGAATCACTCTTTCATTACAGTCAGACGACTGTTTCTCATTATTTCCTATACAGCTGGAAGTATGTTCACTTCTAGCATTTTCTCCGGGAACAGAAGCTTCAACAGGTATGGCGTTCATGCCCAACGCTAAGAAATTTCAGAAAGACTATGATGTTCCAAATTAAAGAAGGTGTTTTTGGTCTACCCAGGAGGTCGAGTTAAAAAAAACCCGACCTTGCAATCTCAGAAGATAAACCAATAAGAAAGATGTTTAGGATGAAGAAACTTAGTTTCCACTTTCCTCCGTCATACTTGTGAGTGTTTGTGTGATTTAAGGCGCTTTGTCAGCAGGTGTTTCCAAGGAACCGTGAAGTTGGCTTGACTCGATCCTTTTGAGGAAAGCTACACTCCCCTCCTTTCCCCCAGACCGGCGAGAGCAGAAGATTTCATTACACTGAAGAGCTTTGCTTCATGAAGAGATTGAATTAATGCATTAGCGTAGGAGGTTACCGAAGGTTAATGGTGAAACTGAAAAAAAATAGAGCACTCGATTTAGCACGTTCTTCCAATGAAAGCTTTGTTAAACTACGGTTCCACAAAATGCTACCCTTGATGATACAATATTAATAGGTAGGAAAGAAAGCCATGGGAGAATTTCTTTTTACACCAAAATATACGTGAAAAAGAAAGGAAATAATTGTTTTTTCAAACTTCTCATAAAAGAGATTATTGTACTCTTTTGATTTTAAAATACTTCTGTCCTAGTGTTCACTTATGAACATCTAATGCTATACTTTACCAAGTTTACTGTGGTTACACGTAGTCCTCCATTCAAAAGTTATTTTCGTAAAATAAATGTTTAATTTTTTGTTGGCTTTATGTGAAGCTATAAATCTAAAATGAAATAAAAGTCTGTTGCACCTGAAGATCTTTACCATGTAATTTATCATTTGTCTTGTTTTTCTAAAAAGCTTTTGGCAAAAGGTAAATTTCAGTGCTGCATATTTCAAGGTTTAGCAAGTGATTAATGTTCAGATCGTTTACAAACATTTCCGCCTCATAAAAAAAATAAGCATAAGGTAGGCCAAAATAGCTCAGACATTCTCTTATTACAATTATTCTTACGATGAGGTGTGAGAAAAGTTAATAAAGAAAATAGTGTTGGTTGAAACAAACAAACACCACACACTTCTATATAACAAGTGTTGTTTTATAATGTCATAAAAGTGTTGAAACAAACAAACACCACACACTTCTATATAACAAGTGTTGTTTTATAATGTCATAAAAGTGTTGATACAAACAAACACCACACACTTCTATATAACAAGTGTTGTTTTATAATGTCATAAAAGTGTTGATACAAACAAACACCACACACTTATATATAACAAGTGTTGTTTTATAATGTCATAAAAGTGTTG
>NW_013677518.1:0-11793 GCF_000517525.1 Limulus polyphemus | reverse complement strand
AGTTTTAGTAGTAACTTATTTATATCGACAAAATCAAACGCATGCCAGCAAAATATCAGTGACAATGGGAAAAAGTAAATACAATAGGACACAACAACGTAGAAAATTTACCAAGTTTAATGTTACTGTGATTTAATAAGGTGAGTTTGTTTGTTTGTTGAATTTTGTAAAATCCATATAATTAAATTATTGATTACTCAGACACTTTTCTTATGCAACTAACTTAGAAGACAATGTTAAGTGGAAAACTCGTTCCAGTAACACAACTACAGACAATAAGTTACTCTGATTAACATTTTCACACTTGGAGAAAACAATATATTGTCAAAGTTGATTTTTTCAAGTGACCAAAAAAAATTCAATTTATGTGATCAGCGGCCTCTCTGATTAGTATTAGCAACTATAATTTATCATTTACGAGTCGCTTTCAAAAGAATTTGAATATTCGGAGAGCTTTTTTTAATTGTCACAACAGAAGGTATGGGTCCGTTGTTAACGAAATAAAAAAAGTTTTTCAAACAAACATCAGTAAGCGTGAAATGCAAAAACACAACAACAAACAAAAACACTTAGATGTGGAAAACAACAACATGATCAGAAAAACATGCATCCAACACGCCCCCCAGTGGCGGTATGTCTGCGGACTTACAACGCTAGAATCCGGTTTCGATACCCGTGGTGGGCAGAGCACAGATAGCCCATTGTGTCGCTTTGTGCTTAATTATAAATAAACAAACAAGCATCCAACACTTCATCGGTACGAAACACTTTAAAATTATCATTGTCTATACGACCACCTTCGTCTAATTATTTTGTTAATTGCTTATTATAACCATTTACTGTATATTCAACATTTTGTTGATAAATTGCTGTCTTCAGAGAAGTCATGATAAGGGCTGTATTATTATGTAAGTAGCTACTATGATAAAGTAGGTTAAAACATTTCTTCTGAGAAAATATTATTACTGGCAGTTTATTTTTTGGCTCTCACAAAAAATGCTAGTTGTAAGCGATATCTACTATAATTTTTCTATCTGTGGGGTTGGTAAAAGAGTAGCCCAAGAGTTGGCGGTGAGCGGTGATGACTAGCTGCCTTCCCTCTAGTCTTACACTGCTAAATTAGGGACGGCTATACGGCCCTCGTGTAGCTTTGCGCAAAATCTATAATAAACAAACAAACTATCTGTGGGCGGGCCTTTTTTATCATCCAGTAAAAAAAGTCCAATCCACTTGATGAAAACCAAGCGTTTATTACTCACTATAACGTACAAATTACAAAAGCAGTGTTCTTTGATAGGCCTAACTTAAAAAAAGAAATTAAACAACCACTTATTGGCAAACTCTTCTTTGTTGAAACATAAATTAGGCACAGAACTGACTGCAACAAAACTCAGTAAATGACTAAAATAACTCTTGCATATGACCTACTTCCTCTCGTTCTAGTCTAACTTTATATTATTCAGTATTATTCGAGACACTCATCAAATGTATAGGCGTAATACGTGATCACTACGTCTCAAGAAACTTCGAGATATCAAGTCAAATTTAGACACTCAGGCAATTTCTAGGCGTCGCACGTCATCTCTACGTTATGTCAAATCTCCCTCTGGCAAGCAATAGGAAATATCAAAATATTGTAAACATACTGTACAACAATAAAGTTTTCAATTAACATGGAATATTTTATTTTTGTAAAAATCTATCATTTTTGTTCTGTTTTATGTAAAAGCAATAGCTAGATGGAAACCGTATCGAACAAGATGATCATGTTATTCTGAGCTTTTTAACAACAACAAAAAAAATGTAGAAATTGAAAGATGATAAGGCTCCAGGGACAGATAATATTTCTCCAAGCCACTTGCTAGTATTTTTTGCAAGTCATTGAACAAGGCTCCAGGGACAGATAATATTTCTCCAAGCCACTTGCTAGTATTTTTTGCAAGTCATTGAACAAGGCTCCAGGGACAGATAATATTTCTCCAAGCCACTTGCTAGTATTTTTTGCAAGTCCTTGAATAGTAAGCAGATGGTAAAAGATTTAAAGTTGACTAATGTTACTCCTCTTTTCAAAAGAGGTGATTAAAACTGTTCAAAGTAATTATTAGCCTATTAATCTTACATCAGTGGTGTAAAAACGTTTTGAAAGTCCTAAAGAGATGCTTTGTAAATTCATTTAACCAAGTTTAAAATTTTGTTGGGTAGTCACTAGAGGAAAATCTTACCCAGCAATATCTTGACATTCTTTTAAAAAGCTACTGCTAATGGACAAGGGTGAGGATTTGGTGTGTCTGTATTTTCAGAAAACATTTGACAAAGTGCCAAATAAAGGTGTTTTCACAACAAAATATCTCTGTAAGTGTGGGTAATAGATTGGCTCATTGGATAATAAAATTGCTAGATGGAAGAAAGCAGAGGGTTGTTATAAATGGTGTTCAAGCAAACTGAATTAATTTCACAAATAGAGTACCTCAGGTCTCAGTAGCAGGACTTTTGCTCATTTATGATTTACATGAATAACAAAGGGGAATGAATGGTGAATAAAATACCTAAAGTTTACTGATAATATTAAGATTTCGATTATTGCTAGTTGTGAGGGGGATGCTACTGCTTAGAAAAAAGACTTAGATTATTTGATGAATTGAGCGAATAAATGACAGATGGCATTTAAATATAATAAATGCAAGGTAATTCTCGTGGTTATCATAATTTAAGTTATAAGTATAATTTTTACTGAAACCTAATTTAAGTATTATATAAGAAAAAGATGTATGTATTCCGGTTGATCAGCATCTTAGGGCCCCCAGTGGCACAGCAGTATGTCTGCGGACTTACAACGCCAGAATCCGGGTTTCGATCCCCGTGATGGGCAGAGCATAGATAGTGTAGCTTTGTGCTTAATTATAAACAAACAAACAGCATCTTAGGCTACATCCAAGTAGTTTGCTGTTGAGAGAGGCAGTGCAAATAGGATTTTAGGTTGCATCTACAGAAATATTGAATAAAAGTCTAAAGAGGTTATAACTTCATCATATAGATAATTGGTTAGGCTTCCTTTGAAGTATTGAGTTCAATATTAGGCTCTTTTCCATAGGAAGGACATTGAATTGCTGTAAAGTATTTAGAGGAGGGCTACCAGTATGATACCTGGGATGGAAAGGTTGGAAAACGAGAAGAGGTTAAGATCTTTGAAATTGTTTCTCTCGAAAAAGAAAAGTTAGAGGGGGATCTGATTGAGGTGTTTAAAATAGTTAAGGGAATTATTAATATTGATGCGTTATCTTTTATCACACTTAATAATGAGAATAGTAGAATTAAGGATACAAATGTTGATTTTGGCACAGTAGAAATCATATCTAGCTAAGACAGTTTTATTTTTATGGCACCGTGTTTTGTCTTTGGAACGACTAGCCATCGGATATGATGGATGCATTAAATTTAAGGTAGTTTTAGGGAAGAGCTGATAAATATTTCAATGATAAGGGCTGGCTTTGAATTTTTATGTTTAGTTTAGTGAATGGGATAACCAAGATGGACCAATAGAACCCTCATTTTCCTTACATTTTATGTTTATTATTTATAGATGAATTTGTGTTCGATGAATAACGGTACTTTGCTGATGGGAAGGTTGTGCGGATCTTATCTAAAAAGATATTGAAATTGAGGATATGCATCATAAAACCTTTTAATTACTTTTTAAAAGTATAAAAATAATTTAATGCAAGTATCGAAACGTGTATATGTTTTTTAGTGCCAATTTTCGATCGAGAGAAATTGAGTTAGGCAGTGTAAATATAAACTTTCACCAAAACAATTTAGTTAATAAAATGTCATGAATGAACTAATAAAGTACTTTATCAATAAACATTCACTAATATTGTAATAGTGATACTTACCAATTATTTGGCGCTTTAAAGTTTACCTACACCACAGACACGTAAGTAAACCTAATATTAATAATTCTAAAGTAGAAGTAAGAACTTCGTTAATTTAGTTGGTAGTAATACAGCGCCATCATATTAATTTCAAATACCCCAGCGGCTGAGGAACAATTGCAAATATTTCCGTAAAATGTATATAAACTTTCGCTTATGCGAGATAAACTTTATATTATATATGATAAAATGACACTAAATATACTATGGCTAAGCCTACTGTTAGTGTCACAGCTTACAATACTACTACCGTTGCTACACTAACAGTAGTACTAGTACTAATAGTGAGTACTTGTTATTTGAATTGTCAAGTTATCTTAAAATTTGAACTCTGTAACGGCATGTACACATTTCAAGTTCATAAGCATATCCTATTAAAAATAACGGTTATTTCTGTTTAAATTCCGTATGTGTATCAGTTCT
The DNA here is from genome assembly GCF_000517525.1 of Limulus polyphemus. NCBI lineage: Eukaryota > Metazoa > Arthropoda > Merostomata > Xiphosura > Limulidae > Limulus > Limulus polyphemus. Next base: position 7,438 of record NW_013677518.1, on the reverse strand, counting down.
ATATGACACTTTAGCTAAGCCTAGTTAGATCAAGTTCTGATGTTTCTTACCGACGAAATTTTATGCCAAATTGTGCTAAGCCTAACGTTAGCTTACAAGATTATTTTGACACGAGTAAATTTCATCAAAAAGACATTTATAAAGTTATATAACTTGCACTGGATCATAATTTCTAATATGTGTGGTGAAGCTTATTAAGTTATTTGAATTTTAAACTGGGCAAGTCTTGGACTATAAAATTAAATTTAAACATTTCACAAAATAAAAGTCAAAGCATAAAGAAATAGCTGTTAGGAACTAAATACAATAAATATTCAAATACTGATGTATACAATTTAAGCTTGGCAATTTGTCGTATTTATATGCCAGTAAGGACAACTGTCTCTTGTTCTTTTGTTTAACAATCAGAATTTGAAGTCTTTTTCGAGTTTAATGTTATGAATGAGGATGAATAACATATTCTCTGTTGATATTAACAAGTTATATTTATGATGATGATACTAAATATATTAATAATTACTACATCTGAGATATAAATATTACACAACCTGAAATGTATAAAAGTATTTCATAGAAAATTCAACAACATACCCCCCTTCATGTAGATTCCTGTACATGATGAGGGGACCTCCCAGAGAAGGTTCTGTATTTCCAATTTACATTCTCTGGGATCTGAGCATCCACCCATGTATTTGCCATGGGTGGTAAGCCCGTGAAGGGGAGGAGAGGATCCTGGTGGTTGAATAGTGTCTTTGACTTTGAATTCCTATAGACAGGTGATCTTGGGGTGGCCCCTCCAGGGTCAATCGGCTGGTCTCGTTGGGCTAGGGTCAACTGAGTACCAGTTTTGGGCATTCTCAATGGTTTCTCCAGCCAAGGAGTTTCTGTAGTGTGATGTATCTTCACTCATAAAGAAGGAATTATGCTGCCTACCAATGTTCTTCTTTTGACGTTTACATCACCACATCCACCTGCTGCTGTCAAGGCAGGTAATCTGAAGTGTAAGGTATGGCTATGTATTTCCCAACCCTCTCAGATTTTTCCAATTTCAGTGGTTCAGTCATTCAAATGCATCTTGTCATGGTTTAGTCATGTGTGCTCATTGTGGTGGCAAAGACCACGATGCCTATGAGTGCAAACTGGATCCTCACTGTGTTAATTTTAGGGGTTCTCACCCCTCTTATTATTGTTCTTGCCCTAAATGGGTGGAGGAGAAAGAGGTACAGCATTTAAAAACTGTTAACATTGTTTCTTACCCCTGAGGCTCGGATGTTATTTTCCCCTATTCCCTCTCGGACATATGCTTCTGCACTACGCTCCACTGCTACAGTGGGAGTGCAGATGGACCTTTCTGTACCTCCATCACAGTCTTTTTTGCATCATATGAATAGTCTTTTGCTCTCAGTGGATAACCGAGTTGACAAGTCAATGTCTACTCTTATCTCTGTCCCCACCATTCCTTTCGGTGACTGCCCGAGTCCACCTCCTTTGGTCCTGGCTTCCGGTGTCTGCTCGGGTCCATCTTCACCGGCCCCGAGATGCAGAATGGTTATTTCTTCATGCCCTGAGTTGCTGGAATCTAAGTCTAATGACAGAAATTTGCCCACTAGAACAAGGGAAAGATCCATGGCTCTCTTTCACCTCTCTCTTGGAACATGATCCTGCTGTTGTTAGTCTTCCATCTATTAGTGACTGCTGTAACTGATGGCTTCATTCAAGCAGCTGTTCATTCTATACCTAAAAACTTCAACACATTTCCAATGATATCCTCATCCATGGTGGTCTCCAGCCTGCCAGCAGGCATGAAAGGCTCAGAAAGTTCTTGAGACTTATCTCTGACTGTAAGCTTACTTTAATTTCTCATATAAAGTAGCTACATGTCAAATGTACAATTTTCTCTATAGTATGCTACCAAGCTTTGATCCTTACCACAGCATCCCACCTGGGGTTGTTTTTCTTCCTTGGTGGGCCATGTTCTTTCAGAATAGACGTCCTGCAATTCCTTCTTTTGGCCTTCGTATCGAGACGCAAATGGCTGAATTGGATCTGGCATTGGATGATGTTGCTGTCCTATATGATCAGTCCATTCCACCATGGCTTATTACCATCCCCAGATATGACCTTTCCTTGAGTCATCTGAGGAAGGCAGATACTTCCGATTGAAAGTACCATCTTCTCTTTACTTAACATCTTTCGAACCATCCTTCTGTTCGCACTTACACGGATAGTTCAAAATCAGGTGACACTGTGGGCTCTGCCATGGTTTGCTGTGGTTTGGTAGTTGCTTGCAGGATCCCCTCTACAGTTTCTGTTTTCACTGCTGAGTTATATGCCATTTCTTTTGCCCTGGATCATGTAGAAGCTGAATGTAGTACTTACATTGACTTTTTTAGCTCTCTACTGGCCATGGAATCGCTTAACATTAGTTCTCACCCTGTTCTCGTCAATTTTCAACAACAACTGGCACATTTTTCTGTATCTTCTGTTTATATCCAGTTTTCCTGGATACCTGGCCATGGCGGTATTCATGGGAACAAGCTTGTTGACATCACAGCTAAGTCCATGTGCTCTGTCCGTCACTGTTGTTGATGGCAACCCATTCCATAAATCAATCACAGTGTTGTATCCTTTTCCTCTGCTTTATTATTTCAGAATATAGCTCAAAGTCATTTAAACTACTATTATAAGATTATATTTTCATTCCTGCAATCATTGTAGAAGCCCTTCTCTGAATCTTTTTCAATTAGTCAATAACCTTTCTTAGATAAAAAGACCAAAACTTACACAGCATCCAAAGATATGACTAACTAGTGATTTGTATGTAGAGTTAATTATCTCTCTAGATTTGTAATCAATTTGGCTATAAATACCCTTTAAAATTCTTTTAGATTTACTACAAGTAAGTTAGAAACACAATACTTCTTCAGTTGATGTTCTACCACCATGTCAAAGTCCTTTTCTTCAATCTTGCTATTGAGTGGGTTTTCATCTATATCAAATTTGTGATAAAAATGATGATAACTGAAATTAATTACTTTGTACTTACTATAATTATGACAGTGATATTAAAATAGAAATACTAAAATGATAACAAGTTTAAACTTGTTTTTCAGACGTTTGTTCTGAGATTGCTATTTGATATGTATGCTACGGTGGTAGTTCTAGGAAGGATATTTGGTTACCGTTAAAAGTTTTGATTAGTCGGGGAAGAATTATTATTTTCCACATAAATCTTTGTGTTTTTTATTCTGATATTACGAGACAGATGAAAGCTCATTAGGTTTGTACTTGGATACCCTTCTATTTAAAAATGGTTTACCTCAGTTTGAGACATTTTATCATTATCTCAAACTTCTTGTTTTTTTCTAACAAGTCATCTTGTTAGAAAAATACAACTGTCTTAACTGGAGCTTAGCCTGTTTAGTCTAAATCTTAACTTGTGTCCTTTCCTTCGGTTGTCTTCAGAGCACAACAAAAAAATCAGAAACCCTTATTGATGCTCTTGAGGTCACTTAAATCATATTGAAAGAGTGGAAGTAATAAGAAAGGCAAATATTTTTTAAACTTTCATGGTTTTGTGTTAGATGTAATTGTAGTGACTTTTTTAAATAATGGTGCAGTTACACTTGAGAAAAGCTCACATTCACTAAGATAAATTATTATATAACATCCACTTATAAAAAATACCCCAGCCTCAAAACGGATAGAAATATATTTTCAGTTTTATGTTGCAGTAGTCACTCAACTAAATACTGAAACTTATTTTTAAAAGAAAAAGTATTACTTCTGATTTTTATATCAAATTGTCTTTTAGATTTTAAATGTTAAAACAGAATGATGGAATTGTATCAACTTGAGTTGTCACTATATTTTAACAGAAACCTACCTGTTTATAAAGGAAGGTCTTAGATGTTGTGTGGTTTTGTTTATTGTCTTACATCTGGAAAACTAAAAAAAATACAAGCTCATGAAGCATTTAGCATCCAGTTATTCTTGAATGCTAATAATTTTTATGTAGATTTATGAAAATTAGTATTGTAAGTTGCCATTTCTATCTGTTGTTTAATATTAATATTAAATTTAATCTGATTTGGAAAGTTTTAAAAAGTTATTACTCAATTGGTGTAAGTAAAATACTACTTGAGACTCCACAGACTTGGAATAACTAAACATGAGTAACAAGTACATCATTTAATGCTTTTCATATGGTTTTGATTGTAGTCACTTAAATTTCTATTGAAATTAAGGTTCCTAGATTCTCAGCAAATTCTTTCACACATGCTAGCATTAATAGTTCATTTGTATGCTGTGCTAAACATTTCTGTGTGTTTCCATCTATAGCAAATGCTGTGTTCTCTGGGGGGTGGGTTTTTCATGCTTCTCACAGTAACCTCCTATTGTTGGCTTACTTTTTAAACAGTTATAACTGGTTGTATTTGTTTTTGTTTAGATTAGAACCCTACATAATTTGTTGTGTTTATTATAACAAATTATGTTGATTAAACTTTTGTTCTTTTTGGTGACTTGTACTGGTGTTTGTATTTGGTGTACTTTTAGTAATAATTATATTGGTGTTTGTATTTGGTGTACTTTTAGAAATACTTGTACTGGTGTTTGTATTTGGTGTACTTTTAGAAATACTTGTACTGGTGTTTGTAGTTGGTGTACTTTTAGAAATACTTATACTGGTGTTTGTAGTTGGTGTACTTTTAGAAATACTGGTGTTTGTATTTGGTGTACTTTTGTGGTAGGTCTGAAGTAATAATAGTGACTAGTCATTTAATAATTCACCACATACAGCTAGTGAACGAAACTTTTTGTATTGTACACAGTTGAACAAGAATCTCCTTCTGACATTAAATGGCTTCTGGTGAACACCAGTCTAGAAACCGTGCTAGTGGACGTGATAAAGGAGCATCAGCATCACGATCTAGTGATTATGGGTTATCATGGAATGTACCACCAAACAATTTGGTAATTTATTTATTTTTTAAAAATGTGGTTGATTAATTTTTCACTATATTCCCTGTTTTAATATTTTATGTGAAACACGGGAGAAACTTTGGAGGCTTTTGTTGTATTGTTGAAACAAAATGAAAATTAAAGTGAGTTAAAGGTAATTAATATAGGAAAAACAAATTCATTTTTATACATTTTAACTGAATTTTGAATGTTTTTGACAGTTATCGAATATTATTTCTTTTAATGACAAATAATAATTGAACATTACTGTCTTATTTGTTTTCAATAACCTTTGAATAAATTAGATAATTTATAAAATTTTTAAAAATTAAGCAAAATCAATTTCTGTAATACAAGTGTAATAAAATGAGTAGGATAAATATAGTTTACGTATTTTAACTGTAGGGTATCTTTCTCAGGTGTTGTGTACATCGACATACCAAGTTTTAAACTTTGTTCAACAATTTTTAACTCAAAGGATTTTAAAATTCATACTTTATTATTTTGTAATGTTTCTTTAGTGTACTTCACAAATAAAAATGAAAATGGTGTTCAAACATTTTTGCATAATTCTCTAAACAATGCACTTAGTGATTTTTTGTAATTTTTCTGCAATCCCAAAGCATAGGTTTATATTTTATAAGAAAAACCATGTTTTGTTTCTCACATGATTTTCACCAAATTTATTGGTACAGACTTTGTCCTCACCCCTTTTATGATCTCAAAGCATATGGTTTGAACATTTACTAATGGAGCTCAATGTTTAAATACCATTTGATAGAGCAGATAGAAGTGTGAGAAGTAACTTGTTTTGTGAGAGAGTGATTAGATATAGATCCTGCCAAGAACAGTGGAACCTAAGGGGAATTTAGAAAGACTTGAGAATATTTTGATAGTTTTCTTTCATGATCTTTTCATTCCTGAAAATGTTTTTCGTGTTGAATTATATTTGTTTGAAAGTTATGCAATTGTTTTTCAATGATGAGATATCATACAAGCTTAGGTTTTGAGAGTGAGATGGGCAATTTCTAAACATTCTTATGAATTAAGTCTTAATTTATTGAATATTATTGTTAAGTTTATCATATTCAAACAACATATATATATAAATCAAATATCATATAATTTATCAAAATTAAATCGTATTTGACAAATTTATCTTGACCAAGTGTGACCTTGTACCATTTTGAAATGTCAAGGATCTTAGGTCACTGATAAATCTCTACAGTGTCTTTATTTGTTTGTTTTAATCTGTAATTGTTGAGTTCTAAAAAAACTAAGTATTAAAACAAATATAAATGTATATCAGTCAGTCCCAAAATGATTGGATATATTAAGTGGAACTTTCATCTGTAAAAAAATGTAAATTTTGAAATGAATGAAAGTATTTTTAATGTTTTTTTCTTCTCAAAACAGTTTCTCACAAACAAATTTTGGTGAGTTCACACCATAAAAAAAAATTCTAGAAAAACTAAGTAACTTTCATTAATTTTTTCAAGCTGAAATGAGATATTATTATTATTAGTAAGTTTGTTATGTTTCATGCAACTTAAGTATTTTCTCTGTGAGAAGGACAAAATCAAGGAATATCACTGACATCCCCCTGATTCAGAATGAATTGAGCCTATTGGTGGGTTTCTAGAGCTAATCTATTATAATTCATAATATATTTGATGCACTGTTATAACATAGCATTTAAAGACAGCAAGGGGTCTGTTGGTCCATGAAAGCTGTTCCATCCACTAAATCAAACTAAACTTATAATTTAAATATGCATCAAGCCTTCCTTTAAAGTCCCTAAGTTTCTTGTGTCTATCACACCTGAAGGCAACTCATTCTAAACGTCAACCGCTCTTTCAGAAAAATAAAATGGTCTTAGATGAACATGAGTTTTATCCTGCCGAAATTTATATTTATGCCCACTTTTCCGACAATTAAGTGTGAAAAAGATGATGCCTTGACACTATCAGTACCTTTAACAGTCTGAAATACTTAAATCAAATCTACTCTAACTCTTCTTTTTTCAAGATAAAACAATTTCAGAGGTCTTAGTCTGTCCTCATTTCACAACCTTTACATCCAAAGTATCATCTTAATAGCCCTACTCTGAACCCTTTCCAACAATTCAATGTCATTCAGAAAGTAAGGCTCCCAAGACCAAACACAGTATTCCATATATATGCCGTAATCAGTGACCTATACAATGAAATTATAACTTCTTTAGATCTATATGCACTAATTATGTGCATCTTAAAATCCCATTTGCCACACTAAAAGCAACAACACACTGCTTGGATGACTTAAAAAACTGATTAACCACTACACCATGATCCTTTTCTGTCATAACTAGTGTTATTCCCATCAACATTATGTTCATAATTTATTTATGATAACCACAGGAACCCCCTTGACGTGGATTCCTGTACGTGGTGAGGGGACCTCCCAGGGAAGGTTCTGTATTTACAGTTACTTTCTC
>NW_013677517.1:5028-12532 GCF_000517525.1 Limulus polyphemus | reverse complement strand
CAAGCCGATAACCTGCTGGAAGAAGTTATTAACAGTAATTTGAATAGGACAAGCCGATAACCTGCTGGAAGAAGTTATTAACAGTAATTTGAATAGGACAAGCCGATAACCTGCTGGAAGAAGTTATTTAACAGTAATTTGAATATTAGAAGTGGGGAAATTGTTTATAGGAACTTGAATATTGGAAACTGGGAGAATATATTAATAGGAACTTAAATATTTGGAGGAATAGTCTTAAGTTTAGAATATGAGGAGCAGATATTTTTCCTTGATAAAACATTGTTTTGTTAAAGTTATAAACCTGTGGAATAGCTTTCCTGATCAAATGCTGCATCCAGCAGATATTTTTTGAATGTTTTAAGTTTGTGGAGGAGTTTATGTCCTCAAGGGTTAAATGTGGAGGAGTTTATGTTCTCAGGGATTAAATCTTTACTTAGAAAGGGTTATGAGAGAGTTAAAAGAAACTATTAAAGATGTATAAGATAACGATCATTGTCACTACTATAAATACATGAGTATATTACTTCAAAGAAATTATTGGAAATACATAAACAGCTTATATTATAATTGTAGTATATGGGTGTCCAGTCAAACGGTAGATAACTCCACTTTTAACTGATGTAAGATATAAAGTATCTAGTTTATTGTACAGTGTATGACGTCATTTATTGATATCGTTCTAAATTTTACTAAATTATAAGATAACGGAATAATAATAACTTTGCACGAGCTGGTTATACAAAAGTCTAAATGTTATCTTACCATTAGTTCTTGTAAAGTTGTAGATACGCGAATAATATATGATTTGTTAACGGTAGTGTTCTGACTCTCGTGATGTTACTGAACACTTAGAACGAGACTATATTTCAAAGCCTGGTTATCAAGTGCTATTCATGCAACTAATTATTTTACGTTAGGCTTATAAATTCCGAAATTTTTTACTTCAAAAAGCTATGTGTGTTGAATCAAACAGAGACGCTTTTATAGATCTCCATTATACTCTGTAAAACAATACCGTTGATCCTAAGGTTTGCGCCAACCCTGATAGTCATCAAAATCTGAAAATTGTATATTCTTGCGGGGACATTTCTGCAACATACATACAACTGTTTAACAACAACAACAAAAGAAAAACGTATCGCTCAATAGATAACTTAGCAAAGTTTACTTTGCTTTAACGTACTTCAACGATTTGTCAACACCAATATGTCTTCATTGAAAATATACAGAGCACTACTGTATTGTAGCAGTTGTCATAGATACCAGACAACCACGACGCATTATTTAAGCTATTAATAATCTGGACGTTGAAGAAACATCTTCCTTCACTCAAGAAATGGAACGAAGTAAAACCTTTAGAATATTATTAATTAGGATTGAGCAACCATTGAAAAAATTGATAATCGTTTTTCTCTGCGTTTTTTGTATAAAAGTTTTCTGTTAAAAGTGCGGGAATGATTGGCTCAAAGTTTTATTTTTTTCTATGTACTGCAGATGTGAGATTCGCAAGGCATGTGGGTGTGAAATAACAAAAAGATAGGTTATGATATACACAACCATGATGTTGCCCAAACCTACTTAATTGTTATAGCTTTTTCTCCATTTTCTATTAATGGAAGGGTTCTTTTTGAAGTCCAGTCTACTTAGTGATAATGAAAGCGTTTTATTTCTTCAACTACAAGTATCATCCAACTAATGATAGGTCTAACTTAACAAATAAATAACGCCCAAATAATGATGACACTTTCTTATTAATTTTTGCATACGTGCGGTATTTCTCATATCTCTTAATACTTCGCTGAAAACTTAAACTCAAATTATAACACTGGACGAAATGTTTAGTCAGGAGTAAAGATTTTAAGATATATGCTACTTACGTGACATCAATAATCCCTCTGGTGAAACAACAGTACAAACGTTTAAGTGTATATATAAAAAAAAAACAAAGCCTAGGTAATTATAGTTGTATAAGTAGTCTTACCCTGTGATGCGAAACATTTAAAGTGACGAAGAAAGGAGGCTGACCTTTTTCTGTTATGTGTTTCTAATAATATTCATCTACATTATTCCATTTCTGGTATATTTTAACAGAGCGAGTAAATGTTAAGTTAGTTTAAAGATGTAAATTGTACTGAATGATGTAGTGTGAAAAGACTTTATTCTCCTATACTATTTAGTGCAAGTTAAACATGTTGTATCAGTTGTTTGACTTAGTTGTATTTATTTATAATACATTTCGGTACAAGAGAATCTTGTCCAGTGTTAAAGTAACAGTTCATTTTTCGTTGTTGTTCAGTCGTGTTCAGTACTTGTATAGCTTGATGAGTGTGACATGGTCGTTTTACTTGTATGCGACACATGCTAATCAGACGCTAAGTTCTTGTTCCAGACAATGCCTGGAAATACTTTTTGCTGCTATGGGGGTTAATGGGCTTCCTTTGTGCTGGCATAATATCAGTTAAACTTTTCAATACAGAACTGCTGGGTGTGAGACTTTTAATGAAGTAATTTTTGTTTGCTTGTATCGCCGTCTATATTAAGTTTCAGAAAAGGAAAATTAATATTTGTGGGTATGTTTTACGTCGCCTGTTTTTTATATTTATTCAAGGACAAGAACATTGTGTGGGAAGATCATTCCAACAAATATTTCATTGACGCATGCGCACATCAATTTCAATGTCTACCAACAAATTAATAGTTCATGGAAATATTCTCAGAAAAGTTATACAAATAATCTGGGTGCGATTCCTGCGGTGGCCACATCACATATAATGCCTATGTGCTTAAAGAATTCCTGTGTACATTACTTTTGAATTTATCTAAGATCTGATTTGGAACATACTAGATTCGGTTGAGGTTGTGTTAAATATGGTCAGATGTATTACCTTTTGCAGTTTGACCGGTCAAAGAACTTATCTACCGTTTCATGAAAAATTTCCATTGTAACTTGCTTGACCATCTGTCTTAGGAATACTCTGAGACTGTCGCATGGAATGGAGGTGTTTCAGCATTCCAATGTTCTTTACCTGATTGGTCATTATATATATACTTATTGTCATAACGGACAATGTTTGTGGTATCAGCATCCAAATGCGTTGAGGATATCCCATCTGTCAAAAAATGCCCAAAAATCGATTAAAAACTTAAACTTATCTCGTTATAAATTAGATATTTCTTTCAATCTCTTTAAAAACAATTCGTTATTACCCCGATTCATAAAATTAGTTGTAATTTTGGTTTTGTGTGTGTAAAAAAATTATAAGCACAAATTTTACTTACTGAAATGAATACTACAAATAGTTTTACTAAAAGTACTTTAGAGAAAAATAATGTTATTATTAATGTAAAGAAGGTATTAAAAACGGAATATCGATACAAATTTATCATTTTTATATGCAATTCCAAAAATTGCATAAAAATCCTGTGAAATTTAGATTTATTACTAATTCTTTAAATACAGTCATTAAATCTGTTTCCATAATACTTAACAATATTCTAGATGTCTTGTTTGAAAAGATAAAAATACAATCTTCAAATAAGATGGCCAGATGGTTAGGGCGCTCGACTCGCAATCTGCTCGCCCTTTCAGACGTGGGGGCGTTATAATGTGATGGTCGATTCTACTATTTATTTTATATGATTTTTCATGGCGCATTTTCGTGATATTACCACAGACAATAAGTTGACAACCAGGACCGATAATGGTATTGCGATATTTAATTTATTATTGTTTTATAGTGTTGATTTAATCGCCTATAAACAAATAATCTAATCAATGGTTTGTGAGCCATATATATATATATATATATATATAGAGAGAGAGAGAGAGAGAGAGATCTATATTGTGAATATTTTTTCACATTTTCCAAATGAGGTTTGTTCCAACTTTTGAAGAAATCTGCATCCGTGTTTTACCCATGTCTTTCCTACCTGTTCGGTCCGGCATGGCCATGTGATTAAGGCGCTCGACTCGCAATCTGCGGGTCGCGGGTTCGAATCCCAGTCACACCAGACATGTTCGCCCTTTCAGCCATGGGGGCGTTATATAGTGATGGTCAATCCCACTATTCGTTGGTAAATGAGTATCCCAAAAGTTGTTGGTGGGTGGTGATGACTAGTTGCCTTTCCTCTAGTCTTTAACTGCTAAATTAGGGACGACTAGCGCAGATAGCTCTCGTGTAGCCTTGCGCGAAATTCAAAAACAAACCTACCTGTCCACCGGTGAGCCAGCTTAAAGCTTACGGACTTACAATGCCAAAATCCGGGGTTCGATTCCCCGTGGTAAACACAGCAGATAGTCCAATGTGACTTTGCTCTAAAACCACTAACAGTAACTACTTTCATACCTGCTTAACGTCGCTTTAACTTCGTTTGTTTCAATCTTCTTCAGTTCTACATACAAACAAATATGGAGTTTTCTACAGCAAAGTTTAGGTGAGTTGTAAGGAAAAAAAGATGAGACATTTGTTAAAGATATGGAAAGACTCACCCACTTATTCAGATGCTGCACGTGAAATGATAGATTCATTGGTACGTGACCAATTCATAGATGTCATTGTTGATGAGGATATCCGACTTAGGCTAAAGCAAAGTAGGTGTACATCTTTAAAGGAAACTGGTCAGTTGTTGAAGGATCTTGAATTATTTAAATAAACGACTAAGATCACCCTCCAGGAGATATGAGATTGTCAGAAGAAATATTGTGGAAATATCAACTTCTTCTGATGGAGCTCTAGAAGAACCCAAAGGATTAGTTAGACAGCTGTTTTCTCATAATTCAATAAGAAAATCAGAAGGGAGATGTTTTGATTGCAGCTTAAAATGACATATTTCAAGGAACTGCAGACAAAACACTTCAGGAAACAGAAACTGCTCCAATGGATGACAAAAAAAGGAAACTGTTATAATTATGAAAAACATAGACATTAATATAACGTAATTTTTAGGGACAACAAGGGACTTATTGATCAATCTAGGCTTTCCCATCCTCTAAACAAAAATAAAAGTATTAAATAAAGAAAAAACGCAAAGCCAGCAGCCCTTATCATGTATCAGACTAGACTCTAGAAAGGCAGGTGGTCTGAACCACCTGCCTTTCGTGAATTTTCTGTCGAGACCATTTCAATATTACCAGGGATAGGAGCATCAATGAGCTCCTCTCTGACAAGACAGTGGGTGTTGATAAAGGACAAGACCATTTCAATATTACCAGGGATAGGAGCATCAATGAGCTCCTCTCTGACAAGACAGTGGGTGTTGATAAAGGACAAGACCATTTCAATATTACCAGGGATAGGAGCATCAATGAGCTCCTCTCTGACAAGACAGTGGGTGTTGATCATTTCAATATTACCAGGGATAGGAGCATCAATGAGCCCCCCTCTCTGACAAGACAGCGGGTGTTGATAAAGGACAAGAAGTCATTCTGTTAATATTAACTTCTGGTCAAACAAGCTCCCACATATAATTAAAATACATATTCCTAGTAAATAGCATAGATAATTAAATATATTGATTTTTCAAACTATATTACTTATGATGATTATAATGTATTATTTCATCATTTGGGTACCGTCGACGTTAATAATATTTCTGACCTTAAACCCAATAATATCTTACGAGATTCGGCCCGTTAGGGGACTTAGGTTAGCCCTAAACCTATCAATGATGTTAGAAAAAATGTTTCAAAAAATTAATTTAACACAAGTAAAAAAACCACAGAAACCAAGGTCCACCTTTCCAGAGCGCTCTAGTTATAGGGTTTTGTATTTTTTTGTGTGTGTTAGATCTAAATTAATATACTAAGATAATATTGCAGAATAGTCATTATATCAGAATAATAAACATAAAATTAAAATAGAAATAGGAAAACATAGATATATGAAATATTCTAATCAACAATCACGTAAGAACTACTACATCTGGTAAAAGTTCTAAATGAATTGTTCAACTTAGTCAATTTTAATTAGTTCTAAATCCATAAACTAAACTAATAATATTAATAAGCTTGATGAAAGGCTAATGGTATAACTAACTTACTTTTGTTGCTGCAAAATAAAGAATATTCGGTGATCTTTAAATATTCTAAGGTTTGGCGAGTTTTCAGTTACAAAACCCGTTAGTTCACTTTTTGTTCGTTACTTCTGATGATACTCTCCAGTTTCCTCGCTCTTTACACTTGGATACACCACGAAACTCACGATCTTTAAAAGTGGTCTTGTTTCGTTACGAGCGGGAAATTTAAATTCGTAACGATAAATGACTATGGCACGAGGAGACTGTGACGTCATCAATTGTACAGTGACAGCACTAAAACTTGTTGAGAGACCTACCTACTATCAGAAGAGCGTCCTCACTTCCAGAGAGCATGAAACTCGTGTCACTCTTGGTCATTCCGTTATAGCCTCCAGGTATCGCCTGTTCTGCTAGTTGTAAAACAATTATTATCCACTTCTATACGGTAAACTGCATATAACAATTATCCAGAACAACAGGATGTTAGCGAGAAAGTAGATTAGCCAACTTCTTTGAACAACTGTGAATAGTAAACATTGTAATGTGATCACCAAGACTCGAGAAAAGATCAAAAAGTAACTAATATTAACTTCTGACCACAGCAAGCTACTTGGATAAGAACTAAAAGTACATACCTAATAACGAGCATAGCTAATTAAATGTAATGTCCAACAATATTACTTATAATTATTATACTGCATTGTTTCGTACCATCGCTGTTAACAATAGTTTCGACTGTAAATCCAACAATATCTCAACCATAGACCACAGAAAAGAAATTCACTAAATAGATTTGGTGACTGGACGGTTTAAGGACAATAAAATAAAAATGAAATACATTTTGATCTGTTAGCCAGTATTATGATAATATCTATATATTTATGAATATTAATGTACCACTGTTTGATTCATGTTCAAGGGATTTCACAATTCATGGAGGAGAAAGTATTTGAGGCTATGTTTTTTTTTTATTAGATGGATGTGTTGTGTTTGGCGAGAGGGAGTGTCACGTCATGTGTTGAGCTCGTAATAAATAATGACTCAAACTTTCTTGAAAGTATAGGAAACGATCCAAAACACGATGTGAACCAACGATTTGTGTTTTATTTTATATGTTGAGTTTTTTTCAAAGATGAACAGAAACCACGAGAAGTGTGTGTTCAGCGTTATTTGTAAAGTTAGGACTCTCGTAAGTTCGTTAAAATGTGTAAATTGTACGACTTGTTAGTTTATTTACAGATTCAGCATCAGTACACCCCAGTGTGCAGCATCAGTACACCTCAGTGTTCACATCGTTCTTCCACCACCACCACCATTTTATTTACAGATTCAGCATCAGTACATCCCAGTGTTCACACTGTTCTTCCACCACCACCATTTTATTTACAGATTCAGCATCAGTACACCCCAGTGTTCACACTGTTCTTCCACCACCACTTTATTTACAGATTCAGCATCAGTACATCCCAGTGTGCAGCATCAGTACACC